>NC_079408.1:7017941-7202941 GCF_029220125.1 Pseudoliparis swirei
GGGCAAAGAGTAACGGGGCCAGCACCGAGCCTTGTGGTACCCCGCAGTGCAGAGGGGCGGAGTCGGATTTATATGGACCAGCTGACACTGAGAAATGTCTCTCACTGAGGTAAGAGGCAAACCATTTTAGTGCTAGACCTGACACCCCAACCCAGTTCTTTAGCCTATCTAGGAGAATACTATGGTTGACTGTACCTCAACATTGTACATGAGTCATTTACAATGTCCCCACTGAAACTAAGCATGCGCAGTTTATGATAAATCGATAAATACTGTGAATAAAGCGTGCTACTTTCTAATCGTGCTTCGTAAGTTTTATTTTGAAAATCCTGACAGGAACCCGTCGTCGTCCACCGCGTGCAGCTTGACAGTGGTCCACTCGTCTCCCAGCTCAACTCACCATTAGCGGCTGTTCAAACAGGAGACATGGGACTGTGGAGCCGCCGAGGGGGGGAAGCTCTTCCCCACGACAACTCAACCCCAAGACAGGGAACCATATCGAGCTGAAGATGTTTCACGGAGCCTCCACTTTGTCGCCTGTGTTTCTAATTCACACTCGAACCGGAAGAGACACTTCAACTTAAATGACAGCTGAAGTTATCCGTGCATTTGTGATACCTGGGGCCGAGTGCCACACCTTCGCTTAGCGGAACAGGTAGGTCGGAACAACACGTTGCTCTTTCTCCTTGTTTACATGCAACATAATGCTCTTAATTTACTTTATAGTTGTTATGGATGCTTTATTAAACGGGCGTGCTTTTATTTTTTTAACCCAGCTTCGACTGTTCACAGCAACAGGTGATTGTGGAGCAGTGATGTCAACCATATGGCGCCTGTCCGCTTTGGAAAACACGATATTTGACTAATTATGGTTATTATAAGGACACTTATAAATGAACATACAAAGTAGTGCACTCTAAATCACGAGGAGCCGAACCTCGGCTACCTGTAGGTACTAACATTGGAGATGTGTCCCGTACACCTGTTGTCCACCTGTTGCACATAAAGGCAAAACACATACACACAAACCATTTCATACATACATGTGTGTGTGTCGAGGGCTTGTGAGAAGTGGAAATAACAATTCACAGAAATGTACCTGTGACATTAC
Organism: Pseudoliparis swirei; assembly: GCF_029220125.1. Lineage (NCBI taxonomy): Eukaryota > Metazoa > Chordata > Actinopteri > Perciformes > Liparidae > Pseudoliparis > Pseudoliparis swirei. The sequence goes on from NC_079408.1 coordinate 7,019,053, forward strand.
CACCATGTGCAAGTTATTCATTCCTAATTAATCTCTCCATAGATCAAATATATTTAATTTACAGCAACATGAACTTGAAATAAAAGAAAGGCTTCCTCACATTTATGAAGCTGGTATATAGCAGCGAATGTTTTGACCCATCGCCGGGATAGTGGCCAAATAAATGTGTGTGTGGACCGCGTAGCGTGTAATGTGTGTGTGAAACTTTCCATCCCGCCGCACATGCTCGGCCAGGTTAATGAGTGAATGGAGGGCTGTTATTTGGGGACTTTTGTTCTTTGTTGGGATGGAGTGGCGAGGTGGAGGAGTGGTCTCCAATCAGTTAACCAGAGCTCCTGCACACGGCCTTGGGCTTTGTTTGCACATCCAACACGTAGGCCCACTGAACTCTGGGTCACACAAAAAGACACACACCTGATGCCTGAGCCCAAACCGGTCCCGTGTGTCGTTTACTCCCAAATAGTGTGTTTACCGCCGCGTGCGAGCGGCTTCGGTACGTCAAGTGTCTCTTTCAAATGGTTTTCTCACCTGTTTTTTTTTTTAAAGCTGCGGGCCGGTTTTGACGTTACAACTTCCTGATAATTGATTTATACAATTGCTCCGATCCATCTGCTGGCCTGTTCCTGGCCAACGTCAGCCATGTGACAACCTGTTAGACAAAACAAGTCATTAAAAGCGTATGCAAAGCGTATTTGCCCAAGGTCCAGTTTGCTCGGCTCGCTGCAGGATGACTCGACTTGAAACAGGATGTAAACATGAGGCGCTCGGTGCGGTTGTGTGGGAATCATCCAAGGCACACAGTAAACACTCCAAAACAGCGCGGAGGAAACACTTTCTGTATTCAGTCAAGACCCACGCCGTGTTAACCCCTTTTCTTTTTTAACCTTTTTATTTATTCATACCATCTTTAATGATTACAAGTATCACACCTGGATAAGACGTAACAAACTGAACGGTTTGTTTACGTTATATATTTTTTTATAAATGTTAAAGAATCAACTTGAAGAATTTGTTTGGCCCTTTTATTTACCACAACATCACTGGCTCTATGCCTTTTTAAAAGGTTGGCTTGTTTACTTGCTTAGAGTACAGTTCAGAGCTCCTGGGTACGGTACATTCATGGAGGAGGAGGAGGAGGAGGAGGAGGAGGAGGAGGAGGGGGGGGGTCAGCAGGTCTGTTTGCCGTGTGAGAGAGGAGGGGAGTGCTATTGATAAGTGCAGGGCTGTGTTCGGTCCAATAATATCATTTGACACACACAGAAACCACACACACACACACACACACACGGTGCCTCATTACGTCATCTGGAATCAGAGGAGGGATTTTGACTATTGGCCCAGCCGATCAATACCGTGTCGTTTGATTGATCTCCGGAAACCTACCTCGACCGGTTCGCCTGAAAGAGCGGTGGCACGTGTACGGAGGAGCTTGAAATCCGAATAAAGAGTCAAAAACAAAACTTTAAAAAAAAAAAAAAGCTGTGGATCGATCGTTAGCGAGGGACGACTTCATATAAAATCGGTCGCCATGACGACTCACCATGGATACACTCGCCTCGTCACACCGGGCTTACTCAAATCAGACAGCTCAAGGTCAGCTCAAGGTCAGTCGGGCTCTGAGTTGATCCCCCCTCCGTTTCCTTCTGTTTAAAGTCTGATATTTACCAGCGTTTCTTTGTGCACAATTGGAAAAAAGTTGCACAATCCCGTCACTCGCATGAATGGGCCGAGCTCTTATATGGGAAGCGTTATCGGGTGCAAAAGGTTATCTCATCTACTGTATATGCAGGTTATTACAAGTGGGATAAAGCAGTGCGTGAGACAGTGGCATTTTTTGTCATTGCACAAACTTTTAAATCGTGTATTGACATTTCAGCTGGACTTTAAAAGCCTTCCCAGCTGATAAGAGGTATAAATTGACGCCTTATCGAATGCTGCGGTTCTCTTTCAGCAGAAAAAGCTCCCATGGATGAGATAAGAGCCCGTCCGCAGCTCGTGGAATCCGGTTGTAGCTCGAGTTTAATTTCACACCACTGGGAACACATGAGCAGCTATAACATTTGTAACAGCGGGAAAAGTCTTTTTTTAAACGCCATCTTCGCATAACGAGTCGTTTTTTTTTTACAATCTGTTAAAATCATCAACTGCCAGATGTATTTTCCTCTGGTTGTCTGTATCACAGCTTGGATGTTTGCCCCACACCTCCTGAGACACACAGGAGAGTCCTGCTGGGCCTCCGGGCAGCAAAGCAGACCCCCACTTATTTCATATCGAGACCGTGATGCTGCGTTCAGGTACACCACTCGGTGTAGGTCACCTGCGTTTTGGCAGCCAAAACTCACCCGGGAATAGAAATAAACTACAAAGAAGTTAAAACACACGCCATAGAGCAAAAATACACATTGTGTGTGTGTGTAGACAACTTTATTGGTTGTTCTGTCCAACGAGACGACACAGCGTAGACGACCTGTGAGTCGTTACCAAAACACTGTAGATTATTAAATGAATTACAGTGATGTAAAGACTAGGAAAGCAGTAAATTGTCATATTTGATAAACTGGTCAACCTGGGATTATTTGGCATGTTTGCCTGAAATTTAAACGTTAAATTTGATATAACAATGTAATAACAAAATCCGTTAATCGCTTCAGATCTACATGTGACGAGACTAGAGGATGTGCAATAAGAACTTCAAAAATGATGTTTTATAAACTGTCTTTAACTGAAAACCGGGTCCAACGTGATGACCCCCCCGGGTTCCCCTTCTGAAAATTCCCGCCATATTTCCGTCTACGGTCTCGGCCCAAAAATACACAACAGACAGTCAGATGGATGTCAGACCGGTTAGCCCACTTTTTCCATCGCCTCACCCCTCCCATGTCACCCTCATGAACACGATCTCCCTTCTCACTGTCCCTTCACTCTCACACACACACACACACACACATACACACACTCCGGCCCAGTGGGTGTCAAGATGTGTATTATGGCTTTGATGTAACACACAGTTTACATAGGCAGAAGAGGCGATCAGGTGACCATGCAGTAGCCGCAGGGTCATGTTTGTGAAAGACTCGTCTTCTTTGTTGAAAAGATCGGCAGAAATATTCATATCTCCACCTCGGGCAACGACTCCACGAATAAGCATTCGATTCCCGTCGTCAGATGAGAGGAAAGGGATGTGTTCGCGTTGGAATGTGCAGTGTTTAGAGAACTGAAGCCCGCAGGTAAAAAACAGCTGGAGGTGGTTTGAGAGGCTGGAGATCAACAACCTCTGTGAGATGTAATTTCTCCACATTTAAAAGTGTCAAATACACATTCAGTGTATCGTCTGAGTTTCCATCCGCGTTCACTCGTTCCTTCCCCTCTCGAGGTATTTCCATATTTCCTCGACACGTGGACTGTGATGCAATAAGCAAACGATGCAAGTTAACATGTAAATGTTCAATACAGTTTAATATCGCACTACTTAACGACGATCCAGTTTGGCTTCGATTCAATCGGATTCATTTACGTTCATTAGTATTAATGTATTTCTCATATTAATATGAGTCGGTGCAGCTCGTTGACATGTGACCTGAGCCTTTAGTCCGTGCTGCGTGGGCTGCTGGAAAGCTCCTGGGGAGGAAATCTGACATGTTTATGTCAATCAGAAGTGTTTTAATGGAAATACCACTCCCCCAAACACACACACACACACACACACACACACACACAATACCTGCTGCTTTCTAACGAATATCCTCGCAGATAACATCGATTTCACCTGGACTCCATCCAGAGGAAGGATTTATTTTAAGCTTCATCTTTCCGGATGAAATTTTCCACCCGCAGCAATCATTTAAAAAAATTAAAATAATAATGTCTCCGGCTGCCAGTTCCACGGGCGTCCCCGGGATTTCAATCCAGTCCACTTTTGGGGGAACACTCTACAGCAATCTCGCTTTTATCGCACCTGTTTCTCCGAGATGAAATGTTTCAATTTACTCTGGAGAAAAGTCTGAAAGCGAAAAAGAAATGTGGGAGTCCGGCCAAGCTGCCGGCACTTAAATATCCCCCCCCCCCCCCCCCTTCAGTGATCGTCCTCCGATTTTTCCAATCATAAAAGACAGGAGCAATATATTATGTATTGAACGGCACAGGGAGCAGATAATGCGCTGTTATTGCAGGCCAACAATGGCCAATATCTGATAAATGATTGATCGTCATTTGGTGCGATTGGTTATTTGGGTGTTGTGGCTGCTGGGGGGGGGGGGGGGGGGGGGCATGTGTTGCCTTTCTTTGTCCTGTGTGATGATGAATGTTGTCTCTAGAGCTCCATGAAATTATTAATCAATTATTAACCATCAATTGGTTAATCGGGGAAATAGTCATCAGATTAATCGTTAACAAGGAGAATATTGAGAATATTTACTGACATTATTTTTTTACGGTTAGCTTCAAGTCTCAGATCCGGCAGAACCGGTTGCAATCGGGTTGTTTTTCTAAAGGGTTCCTTTTCATCCTTAATACCGAAGATCAGTCTTGAAATGCACCACACTGCCTGGCTGGTTCTCCCCTGCGTGGCTGCTCCTGCTGACCGGCAGCAGAAGGGTTCGGCCCGAGGCCGGCCGGTCGCTCCGCAGTCCCAGGGAGGCGACCCACGGACCGGTTTTTAGTTTTTGCATTGCAAATTTGCAATCCAACTCCTGGCAGATGCAAAACTGGCTTTTTTTCCCGTCCCAGGCGGCCGACCTATCGAGTCCTCGCTGGATGCATCGTTTCGCAATGACGTTTTTCAATTTGACGCGCATCAGTCAGAAGGTTTTACCCAGTTTAAACTTTTGAAAAGATTGTTTTGAATATGAAATGTCCCTCTGTTCATCACATTGCTGCCACACTTTGATGGCCATGTTGGACCTGGTTCTGGAGCGTTCCGCCTGAACAAAGCGTGTTGTATTCCCATGATATGACACATGAGAGGGAAAGTCATGAGTTTGACTGCAGGGGTTCATGAAAATATCCTCGTGCCATTTTTCTCTTTCACTTTCGTCGGTTTTATCTCCTAATGTGGTCCTGACTGGAATAAATACACATTTCTTTATGTAATCAAGCCATATAACAATGTAAATTCACCCCAAAATCTCACTTTGCTAGAAGAAATAACACGTAAATACTTCTGTGTATTTCAAACAAATTGTTTATCTGCATATTTTATGTATTGGCACATCTCAGCGTCACTGTGTTGTGTTTGTTTTGTATTCTTTCTCTGTTTGTATTCATAAAATGTTCAGCCTCTGTACCGACAGCTCAAACATTACAATAATTGGATAGCAACCACTATGCACCATTTACAGGCAGGCGGGAGGGTCTGTTATTATTTGTGTGTCTCCGCATGCGATCATTTTATTAAGAAATATGTGTCGTTTGCCACAAAGTAAGTTATCGCTTCATTTAATTTGTCTCTGTCGTGAAAACGTGGGAGGAAGTGAAGTTATTCATCCTCGTAATGAATTCAAAACAATGTAGTCTGAGGTAGTTATGTCACACGGTGCAGAACCAAAGAAATCCATGCACCCGGCACGCACATTAAAACACCGCCCGAGAGAACAGAGAGCAATATCCCCGAGATATGGAATAAACATAATGCACAAGGCGGGAAATGCCACCGAGGAGGAGGAGGAGGAGGAGGAGGAGGCGTGAGCGATCAGAGGATGGAGAGATGGAGCCTGTCAGATTATCTTTGACCTGCTTGAATGTGACGAGTAGTAAAAGTCAGTGACCGCTTCCCGGGCTCATACAACGCCCCATTAATGTTCTGGTTCCTGACGACCGCTGGGAAATCACCTCCTCTCGTACCCCCCCCCCCCCCCCCCATCCTGGAAGATGGAAGATAAGGGGACCTTTCGGCTGGGTGGGCGCTTGCCGGTGCAATGGAGTGTAAAACAAGGTCTTCCATTTAAAGCTCATTCGAACCGCCCCCCCCCCCCTCTCGTCTTTTTATCTGAAGTAGCTGTGAATGTGTCGGAGGTCCCGGTGGAAATCGTAGAAGGGGGGGGCGGGGGGGGTGGGGGGTTGTTTCAGCTCGGTCACCGTCCAGTTCACCTCCAATCACCTGAGATGGCGGAGGAAGAGTGAATGGAGGACGCTCGGTCTGTTCAGAGCATTGCTCGTGATATTATTATATAAAGCAGCAAGCCCTTCTTTATATATTTTTTTTATTTTACTATCCTAACGTGTGGAGAAGATGACTAATGATTACAGCTGCGGCCGGAGATGATTTACTCTCTTTTCTTATTGTCGACCAATCCCACGACGGCATTGCCCGATGTCTCTTCACCAGATGTCCAGACGTTCATTTACCCGAAAATGTGGCGCAGAAGAAGGTTTAGTTGGTTTTCAATAAAAGTCTCGGAAACAATGTCCCCGTTCTTCAAACTCCGAGAGAGAAGTCCGGTGATCGATCGGTTCGTCGAGAGGTGAAGCGAAGGCCGGCGCGGTCAGGGAGTCGGGGGTGAGAATAGAAAGCGCGTTGTCTCGTGGCCACACATCCTCGCTTGTATTCCACAAAGAGATACTGTGTCCTCTCTCTCTCTCTCTCTCTCTCTCTCTTTCTCCTTCGCTCGCAGACAAACCCGCTCAAGACTCGGTGATCAATTATTTACCCGGGCGATGAAATGCCAAAGCCGAGAGAAACGCATCCACCTGGAGGGAAAATGTCACTCCCATCCCGCGCGCAGATGCACGCCCTGCGACACACACACACACACACACGCACACACACACACACACACACACAGTGATGGATGGCAATAACATCTTTATCGGTACTGCAGGCAGACCGAGTTTCCATCCTCTTGTCCAAATACCGTCAGACCAAGGGCACGAAAAAAAAACCTGACCGATGGGGAGAGATCTCTGAGCGAGAGTGCGCTTTTAAAAAATCACTCCCATGTCAGAGGTGGCGAAGTGTGTGTGTGTGTGTGTGTGTGTGTGTGTGTGTTCGGTGGAATGGCGTCGGCGTGGTTAAAGTTTAATGTCTTTGTGTTAATGTTCCTCCTCAGCTCCACGACACAGCTGGCCAGATGGGGTGCCTATGCTGCAGGATGATAAAAAGGTGAGTCGTCACTTCTTCTTCTTTTTTTTCGGGGGGGGGGGGGATTACATTCCTCAACTTGTATCCAGACAATTTCTTTCATTGTGGCGCTCACAATATTGAAATCGTATGATTAAAGTACTCTTCAAGATTCACCACGACATCGAAAACCCTCTGGTTGACCCGACTGTCAGCAGCTCCGACTGATTTATTTCTTCTGAAGAAATATTTTGTGACTAATCTGTCCTGAAACCACAGCGGTGATTATGTAACGCGTGCTATCTGCTGCGTGACACGGCATTCTGCACTTTTTCTTCCAGGTCAGTTTTTTTAATTTTGGAGAAGGGTTTTCATTTCTGTGATGTCATGGGGGGGGGGGGGGGGGTTGTCTGTATTTCCGGCCATGTGGCCCTCCTCTACTTTAACCCTCCTGTTACCTTCAAATGTACTAACATATTTTACCTTTGGGGTCAATTTGACCCCAGGAATTAAAACGTCCAGGAAATTATTAAAATTCATATTTTTTCCCAAGTTAAGGTATCAGGTACTTTATGTTTGTTTGTTGACTACCTAAATAGCCCAGTAAATAAAAACCCTAACCCTCAAATTGGAAAGAGATATCTTTTTGATGTTTTAATGGCTTTATATTACTTCTAAGTACATATGTTTTATATCAAATTGGCCCCAAAGAACACCGATGCGTACAAGTTGTGTACAGGACATTGAAAACATATCATGTGAATGTTATGTTTACCCAGTTGTCCCCAATAAATTAGGAAAAGTCATGGAATGTAAAGCAAAAAAACTGATGTTAGTAATTTGTTTAGAGATGTTAAACATTGAATGGGGTCAAATTGACCCCAAAGGTCACAGGAGGGTTAAGCCCTACATTTTGACTCGAGGCACGTTAAAGGCCGAGTGGTTTGAATTGGTATTCGTCTCGTCCTTCAGTTATGGCAAAATACCTGAAAAAAAAACTAGAGAAGCAGCAATCTGACTTTTTAATTAATAAGCTGTATTACTGGGCTCATTCTTTAATGTGTAATGCAACATCGTGCCCAACTTAAACATTGCTTTAGTAACTCTGGAAGTCCAAACTGGAGAAATAGATCCACTTTGACTCGAGGCACAGATTTACTGAGTAGTCATAAATCATGCTATCGTTCAGATCAATCCACTAATATTGTCAGCACTAATTGATCGTCCGCTGGAGCGCAGTCCACCTCCTCGCTTCGAGCTCCTCGATTGTCGCACCACCAATTAAAACGCCTCCTTGCCCCAAATAACGATTTCTTGTCTTGCTCCATGCAGATATCGAGCGCTCCGCTTCTAATGTAGCCGCGGCTTCTCGCGGGCTCTGTGTACAAACTGTGTGTCAATATGCCAATAGCCGTCGCCCTTGGTTACTGCATTTCCTTGTGGCATCACTGTGTCGGGACGGGGCCGGGCAACGAGATTCTGATTGCAGATTAATGAAAGGGGCGCGCTGCAATACACATACCAGAGTCATAATCCCCCTCCACACTTCTTTCCCATGTCAAAGACACACACATGTGTGCATGCTTATGACACACACACACAAACACACACACACACGCATACCTCCCTGATTGTCTGCAGTGTCACATCTTAGTTGTGTTTGGGGGTTTGGCGGGGCGGACCTGGAGGTTACTGGGTCAACAGTGTGGCCTCAGTAAGTACACACACACACACACACACACACACATTACAAACAACTGGTAAATGTGTTTATTTTTTATTTACAAGGACTCGTGATCGGGAGATCATGTTATGCCTTCTCGAAAAAAAATCGACAGAGAAAAACAAAGTGTGCGTTGTGTTCGTCCGCTTCACCGTATAAAAAACAAACCGAAAACGTTAAAAAAAAGTTTGGAGTCTGTTCTTTAAAAGAAAGCCCAACCTCCTGGCGTTGATGAAAATAATTTTATATAATAGGTTTTAAATCGGTGGTGTTGTTTTTGTAACACACACTGTGTGTGTGCACGTGCATGTTTGTGCGTGTGTGTGTGTATCTGTGTGTGTGTGTGTGTGTGTCTTCTGAAAGCGAACCTCAAATTTGACCTTGACACAGCGGCGGCGCCGCCCAGAAGCGAGAGAAGCTTTCCACTGTGAAGGGAGACGGAGAGAAGGATGCTTAAGTCCGTGCGTGTGTGAGCGTGTGTGTGTGTGTGTGTGTGGGCAGCTGGTGAGGTGGGAGATGGAGAGATCTCTGCTGGTGACGAGCGAGGAGGAAAAACAAATGAAAGGACGCCGAGATGGGCGAGAGAAGCATGAGGCTCTCTCAGCAGGTGACGTCTGACAACCTGTTACACCGTCCACAAAATAAAGCCCACATGCCAACACTCCTCATCGCTGTGTGTGTGTGTGTGTGATATTGTGTGTATACCCTTGTAAGAAGATCCTCCAAAATGGCATTTCAGGCCGTCGCGACACGGCTACAAGGGGCCATTTAAGGCGTCAGGTTTAATGAGCGTTCATTAGCCTCAGACCTTAACGGACCTCGACCCTCCCGCGAGGAACGGGCCAACGCGGACGGATCTCCGGCAGAGCGGCGGACGCCTCGGCCGAGCGTCGCTCATCCGAGCGTCGCTCATCCTAATGAGCCGAACTGTGCGGCAGGTCATTATTTTCAAGAAAAACAAAATGTGAATTTATTAGTGTTTATTAGGATTTTTTTTTTTTTTTTTTTTTTTTTTCATCCTCGGACAGACACGGCACATAATCAGCTCCCCGTGTTGTTTGTGTCCCTTCAGTTTTCCAGCTTATTAAGTAGCCTATGTTGTGCACCGTTACCACAAGCGGACTTTGTTATTGTAATTCACGGCGATGAATGTTTATCTCGCAGCAGGAAACGTATTCTTTTTTTTGCGAGGACGTACAAATTCAGGTCGCAATCTACGAGCCTCGGGGACGATCCAGTGTCATTAGCTTCCTCCGTACAAGAAACCAGCGTTATTATTATTATTCTGCTGAATTTTATAGCATCCAAGAGTAGTCTCCTTTTTAACGCAGTTAATTAGAAATAGAAAATGAGCTTGTCTGAGTATGGATACACATACTTAATCCGCTTTAAATTGACTTCCATGAGACAATTCTGAGGTGATCTCAGTGATAATAACCACTGTTTTTATGTTATTGTTTTATTCTTTTCATCTGGCCACATATAATTCTTTTTTATTACAGTCTCTGCCATTGAAAATGAGGATTCTGCCTCTTTTACGAGCTTGTAAATAAAATAAGCGTCACGATTGATGTCTTTGTGACGAGTATGGCGGCGGCAGACGGCGACGTAAGCGCCATCTGTGGCGAGCAGAAGTCGGCGGTTTAACATTTCTACCCTGACGGCGGCGAAAGGAGCGCCCTCGGAGGCCCGAAGGTCAACTCCTCGCCGGCGGCCTCCGGATAATCTGACGTTCACGTGAGCGAACATCAGCGGATGCCGTCCGTGTAAACACGGCGAGCTCGCACGTCTCAGACGGAACATCGGCCGCGAGAAAGGAGCGTCGACCGCACGATGAAGAGTCCTCGTTGCCGCCGGTGCGAGGGTGTTTTTTATTGATCGTCATGGAAACGCGTGACTCCTGGGATTTCCTGGGAATCAGATATATTAAAGTCACCTGAACCTGATTTGGGTTTTGAGGGAAATACAAATATAGATGCAAGGTGGTGTATACACACCTACAAGGAGAAGATAATTAAGGGGGTGCCGGGGTTGTTTTTTACTGTTGTTTTTTGGGGGGTGTGTATGTGTGTATATGCGTGTGTGTGTGTGTGTATGGGTGTGGGTGTGTGTATGTATATGTGTGTATATATATGTTTATGTCTGACATTTTTTTACTTGTTTTATGTTTATATTACTAAACGAATAAAAAAATGTACACTACCGTCCAAAAGTTTGGGGTCATCCAGACAATTTCGTGTCTTCCATGAAAACTCACTTTTATTTATCAAATGATTTGAAAAATGAATATAAAATATAGTCAAGACATTGACAAGGTTAGAAATAATGATTAATATTTGAAGTATTAATTTTGTTCTTCAAACTTCAAGCTCAAAGGAAGGCCAGTTGTATAGCTGATATCACCAGCATAACTGTTTTCAGCTGTGCTAACATAATTGCACAAGGGTTTTCTAATCAGACATTAGTCTTCTAAGGCGATTAGCAAACACAATGTACCATTAGAACACTGGAGTGATCGTTGATGGAAATGGGCCTCTATCAGTGGCGGCTGGTGAAATTTTTTTGGGGGGGGGCGCAGTTTAAATATCACTCAACAATGAGAAGAAAAGAGGTTTTGAGTAGAATATTGTAAAAAACAAAGCTTTATTTAAAGAACACAGCGTGCTCAACACTGTCCAATAACAACTATCAACACACTGTAACTTTGGGCATGAGAGGTTCAGAGCAGCTTTAAGGAACATTGGGTTGGGTTTCAGAGGTTTGCAAAATAAAAGAGTTTCACCCTCACATGAAAGAGGTTCAGAGAAGAATAGAGTCAGAGAGAGATCACATGTTACATTGGGTGACAGAGTAGACCCACCACTGTAAAGAAAAGTAGCCTCCTCTCTTTAAAGTTGGCAAACGTCTCAATAACTCTCTGGTTAAAGTCAATCATGTCTGTAACCAGCCTGTTTCCATTCTGGAGGGAATGTGTCTGTTTTTCAGAACTTCTTCGTTGTGTTTTCGATGCCAGTTCGGTCTCCTTCTGCTGCTCTGCTCTGCAAACAGGGTTAGCTTCAGGCTGTTAGCGAGTTAGCTCCATGCTCTTAGCTCGATAACTGCGGCAAGATTCGTGCTTTCCACTTGTCTGCAGCTCTTTAGATCCCTCCCCCCGTTGTAGTCCAGAGAGTTTCAGTCCCAGGACTGACAGGAGAAACTAAACAGTGCATTACTCACTGAGCCTCCAGCTAACAGCTCCGTTAGCAGCCTGCTCCTGTAGCTCCGTGGAGCTCTCTGGGCTGAGGGAACGATACCGGTCTCTGATCTGCCGAATAGTCCAGTCACGTGAAATAATAAAACGATGTCATTGGCCAATGAGCGCACATTTTTGTGCCCCAAGATTCACGTTTCATCCGCCAATGAGAAGCCGGTCCTTGCCGAAACGACTGAAATGTTTGCTCGCTCCCATACACACACGTTTGGCCGGTGTCCCGAATAAGGGGAGGGGCTTCTCTCCAGAGTGGCGATATATTATATATTTTTTCACATTAACTTAAGTGGTTGTTGACAGGCTGACGGTCTCCCACACACATTTAGCGCATCAACACGGTATATTTACTCTTTAAATGATTTGGCATATAAGGTTTTTTGACAGGATTTTTTTTCTTCTTCTTTTTTTTTTTCATCTCAAAATGTTAAGAGGGGCGGCGCCCTAGCGCCCCCTATGGACGCACCGCCACTGGCCTCTATACACCTATGGAGATATTTCATTAGAAACCAGACGTTTCCACCTAGAATAGTCATTTACCACATTAACAATGTATAGAGTGTATTTTTGATTAATGTTATCTTTATTGAAAAAACAGTGCTTTTCTTTGAAAAATAAAGACATTTCTAAGTGACCCCAAACTTTTGAACGGAAGTGTAAGTGACAAATAAAAGTCACCTGAACCCTCTCTCTCCGCCTGTCTCTCCGGCAGCTACGTCTCCGACCCCTCTGAGGCGGCGGACGTGAGGAAGAGCGACTCGGCGTGCAGCTCGCTCTACCAGCCGCACCACCTCCCCCGCAGCAGCCCGCTCGGCGAGGAGAAGCAGGGCTTCAACAACCTGGGCTACAGCCGGTCCAACGACAGCACGCTGAAGCTGGAGGTGGACAACAACCACGTCAACCACCGGCTGCACGCCGCGCCGCCGCCCGCCGCCAAGGAGCCGAACCGGCAGGGGAGCGCCGCCCCGCGCGCGGCGGACGGAGCGCTGTACATCATCCAGCCGGACGCCGTGGGGCCCAGATGGGAGACGCGGGACAAAGGGCCCAGCCAGGTGCCGGTTTACCCGCAGATGGATAACGAGAACCAGAGGAGCTACGGCGAGCGGGGGCCCGGCGCCACCAGGGACGAGTGGGACCGCGCCGAGCAGTCGGCGGACGAGATCGACGAGGGCGTGGGCGGCACGCCGGAGTACCCGTGCGACACGGGCGACGAGGCCAGCGTCCTGTCGGTGGAGATCCACACCAGCACCACCAGCCTGTCTTCGGCCGACACCAGGGACGAGCTCAGACCGCCAAAGACGCCGGACGCTACCAAGAGCGGCGGCGTCCCCGTGACGAAGGGCGAGGAGGAGGAGGAGGAGGCGGCGCACAGCGTCACGGACTCGATGGTGGCGGAGGCCCTCGCTGCTATGGAGGCCGCCACCGCCGGGGAGGACAGCGAGTGACCGACCGCCGGGAAAAAACAACTCTCAGACATGATGACCACGACCGCGCGGAAACCGTTTTTTATCCGAACTCGGAACGAGTGGCGGGAAACCGCCGGAAGAAAAAGTGCAGATATATTTTCGAACTTAAAATCTCGGATATTTCCGGATCGCGGTCGCTCTCGACCGAAGGAGACGTCAGCCGTGCGGAGGAGGGAACTTTGCCAACGCCACAAGTGAAGTTTGTGCCGACTGTGAATATCGCCTGCAGCGACGTCCGAGCGCGAGACGCTCCGCTAATCCGCCCGGACGCTCACTCGCCGCTTCGCCACGTGTCCACGCTGCCCTTATGTGGGCATTTTAGAGAAATGTATCGTGTTTTGGCACGTTTTGCCTCATTTCGGAGCGTCGCTGCGCCCCCCCGAGTGTAGAGTCCATATGTCCTCGCCACAACTCGTTGTCTCTTCACGCTTCTCGCGAAAGAGGAAAGGTAATCGCGTATTTTACTTCTCTTTTTATTTTTATACCCATGTCCTTATTTTGTCCTCTGTTGTTATTTATGATGTCGTCGCTCGCGTCGCTTTTGCTGCGAGGAGGAACTTTGACGTTGATCGGGGCAGAAAAGGCGGGAGGGGGGGGGGGAAGCGGAGGCGGTCCTTATTTATAACTTACCGTGTCATCGTTGATTTCAACGGAATAAAGCTAAATGAATATCGTATCCTCTTTGAAATTGAGAAATGTATAGTTTACACACACACATCATCCGACTCCTGAACACCGACGACGAAGATATATGCACGTCTGACATCTTCAGCATGTTACCAAATGATAAAACGCTGATGATGCGTTTCACCGTTAGCTTAATTTTTCCTCCACAGCCGAACTTTGAGCTAAACGAGACCCGATGAGGCACATCAGATTCTAATTCACAGGTCAGGCTCAGTGTTCCCGGTCGGGCCCATGACGTTAGTTCAATCCGCAGCTTGCCCACGTGCCTTACGACGGACTAATTGAGGCTAGCCGGTGCAAAAGAGTGTGTGAAGAGTGTGTTCATGCTAATTAAACCGTTACGCTCACTGAAATTCTGAATGTTTTTTCACTGCGACGCCTCTTTTTTTCACTGCCAAATCATTTCTAGATATTATATTTGTACTGTCAAATAAAGGAATGTACTTTTAAAACGTGTGTGCGCTGTGCGGTACTTTGCGTACACGAGGTGTGTCGTCACTCAGCGGACCTCCCTGGAGGAAGACGCTCGGCCGGGTAATGTACTTCTCTTTTCATCTGACATTTTACATGGTCAAAAACATTTTATATTTTGATAATGCCTGACTGAGATTTACGCTAGATTGAATTGTTGCAGGATTTTTTTTTTTGGGCGAGAAATTCCTCCCGCCAAAGGTCGGCCTGCATCGGGTCAACGTTGCAAATCCCGCTTCGCCAAAGTCGGACTTGAGGAGTAAAATCTATTAATTGCAGCGGTTCTGTTCTATAATGCTGGTGTGTCCTTTTAATCTGATTTTTGTTCAAATGTTTACTTATTTACTGAAATAAATTCATTTTCTTAACGCCTTTTTTTGGCCGTGTGTCATTCGCTCTAAACCGAGAAGCGATCGTATGTGGACCGCGTGTATTTTATCGTCTTTATCGAGATTGTCTTCCACGTCCTGTAACAAATCTTTTAAATGTCAAGAAAGCAAATAGACATTCTGTGATCCTGCAGCTGTGATTCATGTTTTCCGAGCGCTCCCCTCCATCGCCGTTTCATAACCGCGTGCGATCGCCGTGGGACTTTGGTGTTACGACCTCGCCATCGCAGCAAATGGAGCCTCGGCGTGAGGCGCTCGGGGGCCTCGGGGGCCTCGGCTAATGAACACCTCGGGGCCTTTTTAACTTCAACCGGGAAGATTCGCTCCGAGCACCTTGGAAACATCCACAACAGCTCCGGCTGAAGCAGAGAAAAATCCTGATCCTCCGACTGACTTTGGGGCTCGTCGCAGCGGGAGAGGCCGTTAGTGCGTCTGTCTCCTCGTCTCCGTCAGAGCAGGAGGTGGAGCGGAGCCCTGGCGGTACCAGAATTAGTCCTTTCTTTGGACATCTATCTATTCATCTCACCCACTCCTTTTCTATCTTCATCCCTCTTGCGCTCGGCTCGTAATTGCTCGCCATGGCTCTCACGATTACAGTGTGCTCGTTTCCTGCCTGAAACTTGTCTCTCTCTCTGCAGTCAGACTTTGTTTTTTAGGCAAGCTAGGGTCCACTTCTAAACACAGACTTTGTAATTCATTGATTTCTAAAGAAATGCATTTTTTGGTTCAAATTGCTTGTATTTTTTTCTCGCAAAAATTCCATGTGTTTTTGGAATATGCTTTTTTACCCTAGTTTACATTAAATTCCCGTTAGTTTCAAACTTGAGACCTTTTCAGGTCGCATACGGCCCAATATCGCGTGACGTGATGGACTGCCGGACCCCGGGCCTCGCCGAGGCCTGCGCGCGTGTGTGTATGTTCAAAATGTCGCTGAACGTTTGATCCAGGATGACTCGCGGATGCTGCGGCGTTGCTGTTTAGTCAGCAGTCGAATCACAAGCCGGAGAACAAACGAGCTCATTGTTCGGCTCTGACTTCACGCGAACTAGAAAGCACGCCGGATTCCACAAGTTCCACACGGAGTTCAAACACCTATTTACCACTTTACTCTGACGTCAACCAACCGGAGGACCCAATCACACAATCCATGACGTTCGTTTCTGCTTCCGCGGGGGGAAAAACTCTCCAGAATATGTGTTCTTTCTTCATGATGTTCTTAATCATCACCCTTTGGTTGCAACCGGCGTTAAGAAGTTAGTCACACTGGCACCGAGTTCCGGTTTAATCAAACCAGTGACTCATCTTTTCATCAACGCACCATTCCAGTGTGAAGCCACAGAGCCGAGTTTGGCCTGTGCATCACCAGATTACTTAGATCCTTCAAAGATACACAAAAAGGTAGATTATATATATATTTATATTTATATATATATATTATATATATATATGTATATATATATATTTATATATATATATTTATATATTAAGACGTGCAGATATGTCGATCGTTTGAGTGAATGAACCACGACATCCCCGTATGAAAGCAGGAAATTAAGTTCTATCTTGTTCTCCATTGCATAAGTTACAGCTCTCAGCATCCTTCACAGCTGCCGTCACCCCGGTGACTCTTGGTAATCAATTCCCCTCAACGCGCCTCCAGATAACAGCACAAAAGTAGTTTGGCAACAAGCTAATTTGTGCCACAACCTGCTGCGTGTTGAATTCTAAATGGCGGCAAATAAAGAGCTCTTGTGTGTCAGATTTCTTCATGTTGTCTTTA
This sequence comes from Pseudoliparis swirei, assembly GCF_029220125.1. NCBI lineage: Eukaryota > Metazoa > Chordata > Actinopteri > Perciformes > Liparidae > Pseudoliparis > Pseudoliparis swirei. The sequence goes on from NC_079408.1 coordinate 7,035,870, forward strand.
TTAGGTCCATTAGGCACAGCGTCCCCGAGGTGTGTGCGCCTGCTATGTTTGTTTTTCTCAAGGCTTTGTTGGAGTTAATGATGTCACCTTTAATTGTGACACACACACACACACACACACACATTTCCTTGTCTCAGAGGGATTGTAAGACTGTATTTAAAGAGGAAATATCCACCTAAATCAGGGTTATTGCTTCCCTGAAAACCCAGTAATCAGTGTCAAGATTAAACGGTATCTTTCCCCTTTTACATGTCTGGGAAAGTAACCGAACCACCTTGTTTTGGAATTAGCCCTGGGAATGGGCTAACGTGTTCACCCGGGTTAAATATTAAACCCGGAAACAGAATCCGATTCAGTGGTGAATGCGGAAATTTAAAAAAGCGTAAAGCCGGGGTGGGCAGTGTATATTGTTGTCGTCGTTGTGTAAAAGTTCGGCAAAAAAAAATGTCGTGACCCGAAAGAAAACGAGACTTCTGCAGCTGCTGTTAGCTCTTACGTCAGACTTTAGAAAAGTGTGAGGAGAGTCTTTGCCCAATCACAGGTCATTTCAAAGAGAGGGCTTTCCCTATTGACTGTTCTATTAACGCAGATCCACGTGCACAATGGGAGCGGATGTACGTCGAAGCAAAATCAGTTTATTGAATTGCGAAAAGTATAAATTGTATTGCTACAAGTTCAACTTTTCATTTGTGCTTCCAGGAGTCTTGAACTCTGGTGAAGATGCGACGTGAGCCCGATTAAAGCCGTCGCGTGCGAAAGCAGACTGGACTATTTGAGTTCATGAAAGGATGGGCAGTCGGCCATTTCAGAAGGTTTCCTGATGTCGTTCAAACGGTGTTAAATATTGACGAGACTTCCTCCCTCTGGTACCAAATATTCCCCACCTGAACCAGAGCTCCGTCCTCTTGGCTGATATCCAGGGACCAAGATAAGATGTGGGGCACTTAGCCATCGGGCATCGGCATGGGAACCCCGTCGCTTGCAGGCCTGAATAATTCAGCGCCCCATAGATTTACCGCTTATGAAGTCACGCAAAAGAGACGGAACGGATCTTCAATATTATCTATACCGCTTCTACATGCATACCTGATTTCCCCCGGGGGAATTCCAAATGGCTTTAATGTACTGTGAGAAACTTTTCATAACAGCGGCGACGCCCTCACCCAGAGAGCGCTAAAGTAAATACGCATGAATGCAACCAGAGTCAATATTTGCAGCAGCTCCTCGTGCTGCTTATTCATGTCCTGCGCTGTCAACTGCATCTGCCCGACAGGTTTAGCACCCCGAGCCATCCTCCGTTGTGTGTGTGTGTGTGTGTGTTCACGAACGGCAGGTTTGTTTTGAGTCTAAAGACTAGGGTGGGGTGACGTCGCCTTGTGTATACCATCAGGGCCTTTTTTTCTTCTTCTTTTTTTCCAGGATGTTAATGTTTCTTCCGCCCGGTCAACACGATGAAAGTCAACCCTCCCTCCGGGACCGTCAAGTGACACCAGCGGCAGTCATACGTCACACTAAAGACGCGTTTAATCACGTCCTTCGCTGGTCAGTCGTTAATAATTCAGCGAATAACCAGAAATTAACAGATTTGTAAAGGTTAGGAATGTGTGTCCTGCGTGAGTGAAGATGATGAGACGAGGAAGGTCAAGAGGAGACAAAACGAGTCACGGATTGGTAATGCTCGAAACACATCTCCATCTCATCTCCTTGAACTGGAGATAATACACGATAGAGAGCCCGTAGTCGTCGGACTACCTGGTCGAGATGAATAAGACAAATCGTCTTTTTATTGAGCCGCAAAAAAAAGGGAGAGAAGGAGCGAGGAGGGTGCAGAAATGAGAGAAAGGGAGTGAGGAAGAGTAGAATATGAAGACGGATGGCTGAGGAGAGGGAGGAGACGGCCTGCACGGCCCTCTCAGCAGGTATACAGGGTATGATTAAATTACAATAAAGTTAATTATTTATGGCTTGACAGGTTAGTCATCTTTAGTTCTATTATTTTACAATGATAAAAACACAGCACACTGTCCCAAAATATGAATAACAGGTATTTATTTATTTAAAAAAAGAAATGAGGCACCATGAAAAGACATTTAACATAACAAGTTGGAAGATAACATGGCTAAAAGGATATGTTTTGGTCGAGATTTGGGTAAACGATATATTTAGATGATTAGCTTATGAGGGTCTTTAAAGAGCAACTTGACCTATTTAGTATCTCACGTCCATAAAGAACATGAGACAGATTCTAAAAAAAATTTAAAAAAAGATTAAAATTGAAAGGCGTGAGATATAAATGGCATTAACTTTTTCTTTGGATCCTACATTTCCCATCTTTCATCTTTTCATAAATAAATGTAAAGCAAAGACCAAAACAAAGCTAAAATAAAAGTGAATGTTGCACTTCACCAGGACATGAAAGCTAATGTTGCGCAATGTCTGCTGGATGTTTATTAGTAAAGGAAAATGTTTGCCGACACGTTAGCGGAAAACAACTTTATGAACTGCTAAAAAATTGTTTTTTAAAAGAATAGAAAATGTGCTCCGTGACCTTTACGGGTGGCGCGCACCGACCTCTCGGGATGCAGGTCGGAGGCGCGTCCCTTTAAGACAACGCGCTGAACGAGAAGCCACGGTTTGATATGAGACCCGACGCGTCGTTCACTGCCCTCTCCTCTTCCTGCTTGGTCAGGTCGGAAGAGAAACGCCAAGACGCTGTCGTTTTAGTCTCGTCACATCTGCCGACCCTACCGTCCATTTCCTGGTTCTGCGCCCGCCGTTATGAGTTAGTTTCTCCCTCCGATGTAATCTCAGACTTCCTGGATAGCGTCTCTGGGGCTGCAGCTCCATCAATCCCCTTTACTGATGGACGTGCAACAAATTCTAGTTTACCTCCACATACAAAAACATATGTACACACACCATCGGCATATTGAGTAACAGGTCCGTCGGGGAAAGCCCCGCGCCGGGCTTCCCGGACGCGAAGCAGCCGCCGTGCCTAAACGCCACGAGCAAGGCACTATCGTATATCTATTTTAAGAGGAAATGGAGCGTGCCACGCATTCCCCGTTACTGCTTGTAAAATAACCGGCCGGCGTGACTGTACGTCACTCCCGCCGCCTGTCGTCCTCATCTTCATCGGCACGTTGAGGCCCCGCCCCCCCCGCGGAGCAGGAATGTGGAGGGGCGGCTCCCCCGGACTACTCCGCTCCTCCGGCGCTGATGTTTTTTTTATTGCTCCCGTTTTTGGGGTTTGGTCCAGATGTTCTCTTCTCGCCTCGGGATCCTCGAGATCGCTATCGCTTCTCTTTGTCCAAGTCGTCCGTCTGTTCCTGGGGGAAGGAAATAGTCTGGATTTAATACGGAAGCTCATCCTCGATGATCTTCACGTCGGGCGTGTTCTCCCATCACGTTGTTTGACTTCCTTGGGCTGAAGGCTTTTCTTTTTTCCCCCTTTCTCAAACAGCCAATATGAGAAAAGCTAAAAAGTAAATATGGGAGTGAGCAGTATGGAATTAAACAAACACTGGTGTTAATGAGAATGATGAAGCTTAAAGCTGAACAATGGGAGAGCAGCATCTTCTATTATTGACTCCAACCTCTCATATTACCTGGATTTAAGAAACTGTAGAAAACACCAACCACGTCAGCATCATCATCATCAGTCTAATGAGGCAGAATGCGTGACGCACCTCTGCCTCATTTTCTTACAAACCAAAAATAACTGACAGCCACGTGCGCTTGGAGAGGTTTTCCTTTATTGGGCTTTGTTATGAAAAAATAAAATGTCTTAATTTATGGCGTCTTTTGTAACTTCAGCCACCAGCGGATATCGTTCTCAGTTTTATTTTCAGAATAAAGTCGTTAAAATGCTTTAAATTTTGAAGCAGTATGAAATACAAAGATCTGAATAATGAAAGGTTGATATAGTTCAAATCCAATGGGTGCATTAGTAACGGTCAGAAACCAAAATGTAAAGATCCAGCAGGTGATCGATTATATTCTCTGGGGACTAATATTGAGGTAGAATTAGCGACGGGCGTCTCATCAATGAGTCTTGAATCTTTTTGGTCACAAACAAACCCGAAAAAAAGAAACCAGGAGGACGTTTTTAGTTGGAAAGCTTGTGAGCGGTCGATGAACCCCAGGAGGAGACGTGTCCCAGCACCTGGCGCGTTGCCGTTTTCATCACCAGCGTTCCTGTGATGCAAACGGAGCGCAGCCGGCTGGAGGCTAGTTACTGCTTTGGTCGGATATTTCACTCGCAAAATATTTCAACACGTATTTAGCTATAATCACATTATCTTTACGTAACACAATACACAGCTACATCTACTGCATCGCGGTCACCAGCAGGACATTGTTTGTGACATCTGTCAATTACTCAATATAACCAAATGATTATTTTGCAAGTGTTTTTTTTGGAAATAATTCATAATTTAAGCAATTTTTTTTTAAATATCAAGTTCGGGCTACAGACATTCTGCTTTTCTTTCTTTTAGATGATCGTAAACTGAATATTTTATTGTATTTTGAGGATTGAAGTGTTGGTCGAGAGAAGTCACACAGCATCCGATACGTTTATTTTTATTTTTTATATTTCCTGACATTTAGACTGTTAATATAAATCTTAAAAGTGCTGATTTATACTTTGTAAATTAAGATACTGTCCAAAAACGAAGAAAAAAAAAGTTATTAAAAAAAAATATATATATAAATCTTAAATATCGACGCAAAGACAAAGCAGGACCCAGTGAGGAGGTGTTCCAGCATACAGACCTGCTGGGACTCCGACGGCGTCCGGCTCCTGGGCTCCGTCGCCGTTGGAGACGCAGGAGCGCTCCCATTGGAGTCCGTTATTAGCAGCGTCCGCCTATCCCTGGCCGGCTTCTCACACTTCGTCACCCTGAACCTGAGGGCGACACAGAAACACAATGTTTTTCTGCAGTCTGGCGAAAGTCGGCTCATTAAAACTAATTGCCGATTATGTGGGAAGTGTAGAGCGTGTACTGTTGGACTCCTTCAAGGAAGTTATTAAAAAGTAAATCAATTAGAACTTAGGTGCCTCTATTTGCTGACGTTTTGATATTTACACTATAAACATATAAATAACCCACAGAAAACAGCCTTTTATTGAACACACACACACACACACACACACACACACACACACACACACACACACACACACACACACACACACACACACACACACACACACACACACACACACACACACACACACACACACACACACACACACACACACACACACACACACACACACACACGTCTTAAACCCCTTTTCTAACACTGGAGAGCGATGGCAAGAGGGTCCAAAGCCATCGTCAATATTATATTTCCAAGGTCCGAGCTCTCCGACTGCCATCTAATGAGGAAAGCAATGCATGATGGGAGAACCGGCATCCGTTTGAATTTTTTTTTTAAAAGGGTGTTTGCAAAAAGACGACATTTTGATGGAGTGGTGAAGTCACTGAGGTGGTCAACAACAACCTCACACCCACTGACCACTCTGGCTGGATGAAGGTATGGATTCACTTTGAGTAACCGGGCAGTAGAACAAGACACACGGAGAGTTCTCTGCAGCCACCGTGGTCTCAGTTGTGAGGACCGCTCTTGTTTCATGTGTTTATTAAACGGGGGCCGTTGCCATGGAGCAGGGGGTTAACCACCGACAGTCTGAAACCCTGCTGCATCTATTTTCCCAGGCTTCACCGAGAACCGTTCACACGCGCATTTTCCAGATCACTGGTCTGGTGTCAAAGTGCACGGCAATCTTAGTGGGTGGAATTAATCGGGGATTTTTGGGGAGTTAATGTTTGACCGTCGGTGAGCAAACTCATTGCAAACCGTTTTAATGTCCGTCTGCTCATCAAAACACCTTCTTATGATCGGAAGAACATTTTGGAGGAAAGAAAGCCGAAATGAGAATTCTTTTTTTCTTTCTGCCTCCTCGACTCCGACACACACACACACACACACACACACACACCTGCCCACAGCCAGCACCGTGACCTCCCCGAGTTGGCTGCGCCGCTGCTCCGCCTTGCGGGCAGACAGCTTCCTCATGAGCGGCCATTTCTTCTGGCTGCAGCGGTTGCAGATGTTCTTGTGGCCGCCGAAGCCGCCGATGGTGTGCAGGTGGTTGCACGTGTGCTTGGCGGCTCCCGGGGGTGCACCCGGCGATACGGGAGTCAACGGAGGGGTGCCAAGAGAGCTGGGGGTGAGTGGGGAGGTGGGGGTGAGTGGGGAGGTGGGGGTGAGTGGCGGTCTGAAGACAAAAAGAACCAGACGTTAGTGTTTGCCGGACATTTTGCTCCAGCAGTGTCAGTTGATATTATTAAATGATACATTACAGTAACTAGAACGGGCACTCGGTAGAGAGCATACCTTCGCATATCACAAGATTGGGCATTAAATTATGAACATTTTGGCATTAGTTGCATGCCAATTGGATAGAAATTGGTAAACAAATTATTTTGACCTTTCCATGACCTTGACCCGATCGATCCCAAAATCTAATCAAATGGTCCCCAGATAATAACCAATCATCCCACCAAATTTCATGCGATTCGGTTTAATACCTTTTGAGTTATGCGAGGAACACGCATACAAATAAATTAAAAAAATATTGAAAAAATAAATACACGGCGATCAAAACACAACCTTCCGCATTTTCAATGCGAAGGTAATAAAGATCGCCGCTGATGACGACGGCCAAGTGTTACCAGACGAGCACAAGCCAAATCAGCAAACAATAATTATACAATAAAGAGAGGAAATTACCCAAGAGATATTTTATAGGTCACCAGAATGTTTCAGCATCTGGAGATTGAATAAAACCAAAAGGTAGCGAGGGGCTGTTTCAGATCAGCTCTGAGAAAGGGAGACCTTTCACAGACTAACAACTGACCTACATTCAAAACAACATTTTAATTGCATGGAGATGAATTCAATCTCCTCAGGATTCCGCGGGGCGCGGCAGCAGCGTGCCACCGCACGAATGACACGTTAATATCGCATCGCAAAATCTTCAAACAGATGCCGACGAGCTCTTTCGAGAGCCATCGCTCCGCATCGTGATTGCGAGTGAGACGGTAATAATAACGACGGGAGGCAACTTCCTGCAGGAGCAGGCGCCAGGTGGAGCGTCGGTGGTTCAAAGAAAACAAATGTCAGAGAGAAAACTGCGCGTGCATTCGCTGGTGAGCGGCTCTTTGCATCGTTTACACACAAGAGGCAGAACATACAGCGTTTCTGCTTATGGACACACTCGTAATACACACAGTCCAACGGGACACATCTTTGATCCGAGTCGAGAACCGGCGAGGAGGCGGGGCCACGGGTACTGAACAGCTTCATTTCACACACAAATAAAAAAAGTGGGTGTAAATATCCGGCTATAACAGCCTCCACTCTTTTAGGAAGACTTATTAATAACTTAATAAGACTAGATTTGCTCTCATTGAGCCACAAGAGCAGTTGGCCAAATTCAGAGCGGCTTCAGCTCTCTGGGAGAAAGTCCGGCTCCGTGATGCATTTGAATGAGGCCACCCACATCAAGGGTGCAAATACAGAGGGCTCCGGAAAATATCTTAACATGAATGTGGACCAGAGGGGCAAGTACTTCCATATTTGTGAGTGTTTAACACGATATGAAGTCGCTGCCTGTGTCTGTTTGACCAATCGGACGCGATCATCCGACGGCTGCTGGTCGATTAGAAGCTCCAATAAGAGACCAGGAGAGCACCTGGAATTAGAATGAACTCAATTTGGTTCCTGGTCCCAAGAACCTTTTGCAGAAACTCAGGAACTTGACCGTGAGTTTCTGCAAAAGGTTCTTGGTCCTCTGGGGGTGTTCCTACAATGGAACAGCCCGTGTGTGTATATACCAACGATGAGATACACAAGGGCTGGTCCACTAGGGGTATATATATATATATATATACACCACAGATATGAACATACTGTAAGTATGTGTGGACACAAGGGGTGGCCATGTAGTTTAAACTAGTGGTTCTCGAAGATAATAATAGTGCGTATTTGTTTTTCTAATCTTTGCGTTATTTTCCCCTTGTGAGTTACTCAATAATATTGGGCATTCAAGGCATTTTTTAAAAGAGTATTCCAACAGAACAAGGAAGAGAAAATAGTGGTAATGGTCAATAACTGGTCCAGATGCAGTAGCACAAGAAGCCAGAAAGGTTGGGAACCACTGGGGGAAACTATGTTTCTGCACATGGAAAACACGCTAAAAAGATGTGTTGTGCTCGTGTCCAGGATTCTGATGAGCTGAGGTACGAACCACGAGTTTGATCCACAGAAGGGGGATACAAAAGGACATGGCAACGGAAAGGAGAGATGGCCTGATGTGAAGAGCGAGCGTCTGGTGGAAAGGGGGCAGAGGGACTGTGAAGGGGACTGATGGGGAGAGAGCAGCGCTGAGGCGAAGAGGAAGTTAAGTACCAAATCTGGAGAGGCGGAGAGCGAGGTCTACAGTCACTCTGCTTCTTGTAGCCCTTCAGCATCCCTCTTCCCTCCATCCGTCCATCCCTCCATGTCTGTATGTCCGTCTCCCTGCCTCCTCCCCCTTAAGTGTCCCATAAATTACCCCCGTCGATACCCCTCTATTCCACCATCTCTAAGTGATCCACTGGCAGGCTGCCCAACCTGGCTGAGGAAGAGAGAGAGAGAGAGATACGAGGAGTAACGCCAAGAGAAAAGGGAGGTACTACAGATATATTTAGCAACGAAAAGTGTCGGGAAACTGAGAGGAACTGTGGGAAAAGAGATTTGTGGAGTGAGACAGAAGAGGAAAAACACCTAAAAGTGACACCGGGTGGGGGGGGAATATGTGTTGCGATTGCAGATTCCTGCAGATTGTTCCAGGACTCCCAATGTGACGGAGAAGAATACACTTAAAAACCTCATCCTTGGCAGAGGCAACGATCCTTCCATTAATCCAGTTTCTTTCAAACAAAGGAGAGCATCTCTACTCTCGTTATCGCTCTCCATTCCTCCGAGAACAATGTGCAGCGGGACGGGAAAGATGACAGCAGCGGGAGGGAAGAGAGAGAGAGAAAGAGAGAGAGAGAAAGAGAGAGAGAGAGAGAGAGAGAGAGAGAGAGACAGAGAGAGACAGAGAGAGACAGAGAGAGACAGAGAGACAGTGAGAGAGACAGTGAGAGAGACAGTGAGAGAGAGACAGTGAGAGAGAGCGGGAGAGAGAGAGACAGTGACAGACAGAGAGAGAGAGAGGGAGAGACAGTGAGAGAGACAGAGAGAGAGACAGTGAGAGAGAGAGACAGTGACAGACAGAGAGAGAGAGAGGGAGAGACAGAGAGAGAGAGAGACAGTGACAGACAGTGAGAGAGACAGAGTGAGAGAGACAGAGAGAGAGAGACAGAGAGAGAGAGAGCACACCCCACTAACTTGATTCAACCACACTCCACTTCCGTCCCGGCCTTCTCCTCCTCCACCTCCACTCTTTCCATCAGCCTCACCCCCTCTCCCCTTATCTCAGCGGCAAAGCAGAGTGAAGCTCGTACCATCAGCTCCTGTTCTTATGATGCAGGGCTGTCTCAAAGTTATAAAAAACTAGTAAGTTACTATTTATAGTGCACGCTTTGCCTGTTTCCAAAAGCCTTTTTCCTTTAACATAACTTGTACCTCCCAAACAAATGTAGTATAAAATGCTCCTTGGCCTTGGTTACTAATGTAGTTATCAGGACATGCTAATGTTATGTTTGCAGCTTACATTAGAGAAGAAAAACGCACAGTGTAATATTTTCCTTAACACTTTCGGTTTTTGAACAGGCCTATTTTTACAGTGAGACAAAAACAGGAAAAAGCCTCAAATCGTTACATAATGAGCTGGAACCGGCACGCGGTTGAGATTGCCGCATGATAAATCAACCAATTGTTTCAGCGTGAATGTAAGCCGTGTACGTAAAGCCTCGAGCGCAGAGACGCCGAAAGCTTCTTCGCCCGACACTCGGAGTCACACTCGCCGAAGAATCCAACCAGGGGAACACGCCAACAACTGGGCTCAATGCGCTTTAATAACCCCACAAGATAGGGATGTGGGTCACAGCGGCATTTTGGGAAGAGTCCCCAGCTGCTCGCCCTCAATCCAACCTCGCCAATGTGGAAAAGTATCAGAAGAGAAATGTGGCCCGATTGCCTCGAGTGTTCGTTTCCTCTCGTTTCCGTCACATTAGCCGTTTTTTAGGGATAAAATTCTAAACATCAGACAAGCCATAAATATTTCTATGTTAAACAAAAAAATGATATCACCACCACAGTCACACAAAAGTAGTTTAATAAACATGACACAGTTTAACGCAATTGACTACAAAACTCTGGAGGAAACTGTGCAACTTCTTAAGCTATCTACCTGTTGTCTTGATCCTTTGCCCAACTTTTTTTTTAAAAGTTTTTACCTGCAACAAGACAGACTTATCAAAAAAGTTAACAGCCAATCTGGCATTTTTTTTTCCAAGGGAAACAGCAGTTAGCAGTTATTAAGCCTCTATGTAATGTAACCTAGAGACTACTGTACTTAGCTACAGACCTATATCAAATCTACCCTTTATAAGTAAAATAATAGAAAAGGTCGTCTATCAGCAACTTAGCAACTTTTTAACCTCAAATGGTATCTTAGACAAATACAAATCGATTTTTCCCCCATCACAGCACTGAAACTGCTCTCACTAAGGTTCTAAATGATATTCATATACACACTGATTGCAAAAATTTCTATCCTAGTGTTATTGATCTTAGCTGCATTTGATGATGTACTGTCATTCAATACTTCTAGACAGACTAAAAAACTGGGTTGGACTCTCTGGTACGGTCCTAGACTGGTTCAAGTCCTACCTACAAGACAGGGACTATTTTGTCTCCATTGGCAACTATGTATCTGAGCGGACTAACATGACGTGTGGAGTTCCACAAGGTTCAATCCTTGGGCCTCTTCTATTCAACCTCTACATGCTCCCCTGGCAGAATTATGCAAAATAACAAAATCGCTTACATAATTATGGACGACGACTCAACTATACATAGCTCTCTCACCAAGTGACTATGCTACCATAGACTTACTGCGTCAGTGCACAGACCAAATCAATGATTGATGTGCCAAAAATTCCAACTAAATGAAAATAAAACCGAGATAATTGTGTTTGGTGCTAAAGAAGAAAGGCTGAAAGTTTGTGCTCATCTGGACTCCCTTTCTTTAAAGTCGAAAATCAAGTTAAAAATTTAGGTGTTATAATTGATTCGGATCTGAATTTTAATACCCACATCAAATCAATAACAAAATCAGCCTATTACCATCTAAAAAATATAGCAAGAATTAGAGGATTTATGTCCAAACAAGATTTAGAAAAACTAATTCACGCCTTCATCTCCAGTAGGTTAGACTATTGTAATAGTCTTTTTTCAGGTCTCCAAAAAAACTCTTCGACAGCTACAACTTATTCAGAATGCCGCTGCCAAGTCCTAACAAAGACTAAGAAAGTTGAACACATTACACCCATTCTCAGGTCTCTGCATTGGCTACCAGTACATCAGAGAATCGACTTCAAAATACTGCTGCTCGTTTATAAATCTAAATGGTGTAGGTCCAAAATATATCTCTGACTTGCTTCCACCTTATGAACCCTCTAGGCCTCTTAGGTCATCTGGGGCCGGTCTGCTAACTGTTCCCAGGGTTAAAACAAAACATGGTGAAGCAGCATTCAGTTATTATGCCACACACAGTTGGAACAAACTTCGAAGAGCTTAGATCTGCACCAACTCTTACTACTTTCAAAAACAGGCTAAAAACGTTTATGTTCTCCATTGCCTTAAATTGAATCTTGTATTAATCCTGAAATAATAAGACAACGACAGAAGGAATGATTCTTTGCACTTAGATTTTTATCTTTATTTTTTCTTTTATTAATCTTCTTTTATGCTTTTATGCCTTTTTAAATTGTTACTTTGATGCACTTTGTATTCCTTTTTTTTTTTTTTTTCTTATTCTTGATCTATTTTTTGTAAAGCACTTTGAATTGCATTCATGTATGAAATGTGCTATATAAATAAACTTGCCTTGCCTTGCCTTGCCTTGACACGAGGAGGCTTTTCGAGGAGGCCGGTGGTGCCCCCTGGTGGCGGAGAGCGTTCATCGCGGCTTGGGGGGTAAAACAACTACAGGAGAGGACACTTACCCATCAGAGTCAATGCTGCTGTCATGAACCATGGCTTTCAGGGCGTCAGAGTTTGCTGAAAAGAGAGAGAGATAATTACACACTTATACAGATGGAAGAAGGGAACGGAGAGAGAGAGAGAGGGTAGTGGGGGGGGGGGGGGGGGGGGATAAAAGAACTGGGAACGCTCCAGTGACTTCAAAAGCAAAAGCGCTTATTGTAAGATTGCAACGACAAATTATAATGCAATTAAATAGCACATGGCATAAACTCACCGAGCACAATTACTGCACACGACAACCTCAGGAGAACGTGCCAGATAACAAAAAATACGTAATCGACGCAAACGTACTCCAAAAAACGTCTGTGTAATAATTGTATATTGGAATAATTTACAATGCAATTTCTCTGTATATATTTTATTGCTTACCTGTATGTATTCATGCTGCTGTAGCTCAAACATATCCTCTTGCAGGATTAATAAAGTAACTATGCATCTATCGATAATGCTCTAGAATTTGGCCCGGCAACACAACAACAGCTCAGACTTACATCATTTGCTCCCAGAGACAGATTTCCCTACGGCCTGGCCGTGGTGCGTTCACTGACATGGCAGTGCGTGCGTACGTCATGGAAGAAAAAAAAAGGGGGGGGGGGGGATGTGCCGAGCGCCACAGAGACTCCGATGACTCCCGTGGATGATCTCGAGGGTCTCGTGTTGTGATTTCATCTCAAACCTACATGGACGTCTGACACCCACACCCCCCCCCCCCCCCCCCCGGTATCATGCAGCCCCTCGAGGACTCACAACAACATCCTCGCTGGACTTTTTCAAAAAGTATTTAGAACTCGTCACCGCTCATCGTAGACACGACATGGAAGACTGGGTTTCTGTTTGCAGTCGTGAAAAGCCCTCAAGACATATGTGCTACGATCAAAGGAGACCGACATGGACACACCCTTCACGTTTTCTGCAACGGTATCACATATTGTTGGTTATTTCCCACGACACATTTATTACCTTCGCATTGAAAATGCGGAAGGTTATGTTTTGATCGCCGTGTATTTATTTATTTGTATGCGTGTTACTCGCATAACTCAAAAAATATTAAACCGAATCACATGAAATTTGGTGGGATGATTGGTTATTATCCGGGGACCATTTGATTAGATTTTGGAATCGATCAGGTAAAGGGTCAAGGTCATGGTCATGAAAAGGTCAAAATATTCTACCAGTCAATTTTTATCCAATTGGCATGCAACTAATGCCGAAATGTTCATAATTCAATGCCCAATCTTGTGATATGCGAAGGTATGCGCTCTACCGAGTGCCCGTTCTAGTTCTATGTGTTTTTTGTCCTTGCTTTTCTCTCAGAGATGTTTCCAACGGGCCTCCGTACCCTCTAAAACACGATGCAGTGAGGTCAAAAGACCCCGCATGTTAAGGAGAGATACTGAATGCATCTTCCTTTTTCAGTCATTCAGAAATATAGATTAATGGAGAGCATTTAAAGAGAGTTTTGTTTCAGTGTATAGTGTGTTGATGCTACAGCCAGTATGATTCATATTTGGAGGTCATCTCTAGATGGCAGTCTTCGCTCAGCCTTAAAGACGACGCCTCTTCCCCACAGCGGCTTCTCACTTCCTATGTTTATTTATACACCCGGAAAAATACCTCCAAGTAGGTTTCTCGGGTATCCGGTAATGACGCCTTTCAAGCGTCATTCGACGGACACCTTTCGCCGCACGATACGTAGAAGGAGTCCCGAGCCACGTCACGACTCCAGAGCGACGTTGTGACGGACGCTTGTTGGAGTCGGCTGCCGGGATCAATGCGCACATAAGATGGATCTGTGTGCTTTTAAGAACATTTCTAGGAAAACAAAATCACTGCAGCCTCTGTAATCTGTTTATCGAATTGATCCCCATGATGACTTTATCCAAATAAATCAATAAAATGGTGAACTCAAGCTATCAACATTGTTGTTTGGGTGTTATTTGACACTTTACTTTAACCCTTTAACCCTTGTGTTGCCTGAGGGTCAATTTGACCTGATTCAATATTTAACCCTCCTGCCGCCTTAGGGTTAATTTGACCCCATTCAATGTTTAATGTCGGTGTTCTTTCGGAAGTCAACAAACAAACATAAAGTGCCTCACACTTAAACTTGGAAAACAATATTAATTCTAATAATTTTCTGGAGGTTTTAATTGCTGGCGTCAAATTGACCCCAAGGGTAAAATATGTTAGTAAATATAAAGGTAACAGGAGGGTTAAATATTGAATCGGGTCAAATTGACCCTAAGGCAACAGGAGGGTTAAGAAAGAATCCATCATAATAATGATGATTAATCATATATTAGCATATTTATGTTATTACAAACATATGTGAAACTAGAATCTCTCCGATTTCAAATGGTATACTATTAAAACTGTGTTATTTCATATTGTTGGTTATTATACCAAGAGGAGCTCAACTTTCTGCAGCTACCTCCCCCCTAGAGGAAGAATTGATGTCCCATTAGAAGAAGTGAAACCCGTGGAAAACAATGTTTTTTACTTATCAACCATAAAAATCAACAATCAGTCCGAGATCTCCCTCCATCCTGACCCCTCCTCCTCCTCCTTCCTCCTCTTCTACTTGACTCTTCCGTCCTGCATTATATTTAACTCTTTATCTCTAACATGGAGAGACAGTCAATTAATTGCTCAACTGGCCTTTTGTGTCATGAGGACATTTCCCGAGTAGTCCCATCGGTTTGTTTTTTTCCACTAAAATTGCAAAGCACCCGTTGCCCGGATTTCCATAGGACTTCACTGGCAGGCGGTTTGTGAGCTGCGAAGGGAGATACTGTCATCGAATCCATCCGGAAAGGCCCGTGTGATCGCACTATTCAAGCGGAACACAATACATCGATCCTTATCTGTCCCGTTGCCACTTACAAACTCGGCCGAACAAAAGGGACCGCAATCACTCGGTTGAAGGAGAGCGCTGTGATTTATGACGCCTTCAACTTCCTGCTCCAGCTCAGGGAAATGATGTCAATTTACAGGAATGAAGCAATCTTTTAACTGCGAAGACGTTCCCGGAAGAACACGGTGTCATCACACATTTCACCTGGAACTCCTCTGCAGCCGCGATATCCTCATTCAGAGCTAGAGTCCCACGTCAGAAAACGCACACTAGGTGGAAAACAGACGAACCGGAAAGGGAACCTCGGGTTCAGTGTTTATTTAGTACGTTGGACTCGTACCTTCATTTTTCATGATGTATTTGATGATCTGCCCAACGGTGTCGTTGTTTTCACTGAGGGTGTCATTCATTTCTGGAAGAAAAGCAGAAAAACACACCATTAGAAAGTTATATCGGAAGTTATATATCCTAGGGACCTAGGGCGACATGTTAAAAGCAGGACACACACATTTAGACTGTGTATTCTCAGAGTGCAGGACAGTAAAATAAACCGAGAACAGGGTAGGGAAATTACATATTTTTTAGGGGGCAATATTTGGCCCCTCTCACTGAAATCTAGGGACATTTAAATATAAATTGGGGGCACTTTTTGAAACTTGTGAAATAACATTTAACCTTTGTCCAAAAATAATAAATATATTTATTTAGGCTTACACTATATGAGCAATTGTCATAAAAAAATGGCAATAATAAGACTATTAGGCAGTCGTCTACAGATTCAAAGTGTTTTTTAAAATGTTTAGAACAAAAAAACAGAAAACATTAATCAGACAATCATATCCAATTGTATTCATATTTCTTTGTGGTTATTTATTGTTATTACATTTTTTAAACAACGATTAACAATTATGACTTATTTGTTAATAATATGTTTTGTGTATCTACCTAGTACAGGCAATACAGATAGGACAGACGAAACAGAACAAAAACAAAAAGCTATTTAATTATCAAAATTATGGGGGCATTTGTGTTCCCTCTCCTCGTGATATCAGGAACAAAATCATATGTCTTCGGGCAGTTTTGCCCTTTGCATTTGTTTATTCCTGACGCTGGCCAAGAAGCATGTGTGTAAAAGCGTCTTTGATTACTATGAAAAGCGCTATAGAAATGTTATGTATTATTATTATTAAACATTTTCAGAGGCAAACTCCCCGGGCCTGGCCTGATGGCCCCTTTTTACATCTGAAATGCTGAACATGACACCCAAAAATCATAATTCAAGAGCATTTATTAATACTACATCTTAATGGTTCTCATAGGTCTCACAGTTTAAGTGGAGCAGGATGCAATTATGTATTTCAAATGGAAAGCCACGCGTAGACTAACAGAGCCCTTTGTTTGCCTATTACCTGAGAGACAAGCTTGGCAATATATTGATATGTCAATATTGTGATATTGGGCGGGGATTAACAACAAGCAATGAACATATTGTAATTAATGTATTATGTCAACCGGTGGTATTGTGATCCTTTGTTGTGTTGTATTGCTCTGCCCTCATGTGATCATCTTATGCACATGTCCCTATGATTGCAATCATGAACTGATTTCCTTCTGACGGCCTCATCACAAACCCTTCCACTCAAAACACACACACAAACACACACTCACACATGAGGCACTTCCTAGAGCTTCCTGTTGACTGCTTCCTGAGTTCCCATGCTAAACAGACAGCCAGAGAGAGAGAGGGGAAGAGAGAGAGAGAGAGAGAGAGACATAAACAGAGAGAGAGTGAGATATAGAGACAGAGAGAGAGAGTGAGATATAGAGACAGAGAGAGAGAGAGACATAGAGAGATACCCAGAGAGAGCGAGAGAGAGAGACTGAGAAAAAGCGAGAGAGAAAGAGAGACAAACAGAGAGAGAGAGCGAGAGACAGAGATAGAGCGAGAGAGAGAGACAGTGAGAGAGAGAGAGAGAGAGAGAGAGAGGCAGAGATAGAGCGAGAGAAAGACAGTGAGAGAGAGAGAGAGACAGTGAGAGAGAGAGAGAGGCAGAGATAGAGCGAGAGAGAGAGACAGTGAGAGAGAGAGAGACAAACAGAGAGAGGCAGAGATAGAGCGAGAGAGAGAGACAGTGAGAGAGCGAGAGAGAGAGACTGAGAAAAAGCGAGAGAGAAAGAGAGAGACAAACAGAGAGAGAGGCAGAGAGAGCGAGAGACAGAGATAGAGCGAGAGAGAGAGACAGTGAGAGAGAGAGAGAGGCAGAGATAGAGCGAGAGAGAGACAGTGAGAGAGAGAGAGACAGTGAGAGAGAGAGACAAACAGAGAGAGGCAGAGATAGAGCGAGAGAGAGACAGTGAGAGAGAGAGAGACAGTGAGAGAGAGAGAGAGACAGTGAGAGAGAGAGAGACAAACAGAGAGAGGCAGAAATAGAGCGAGAGAGACAGTGAGAGAGCGAGAGAGACTGAGAAAAAGCGAGAGAGAAAGAGAGAGACAAACAGAGAGAGAGAGAGACAGAGATAGAGCGAGAGAGACAGTGAGAGAGAGAGACACAGAGAGAACCTGTTCATTGTGCAACAAGAGGAAACGGATGATCGGATCAACTGAACGAGTGAGAGAACACACAAGCAGTGTTTTTCCCCAACTCTTTTGTTCCGACGTACAAGAGAGAAGAGGGTTGGGCCCTTCGCAGAAACAGACAGCAACGGGGGGGAAACCCTGACGCACAATAAACATCGTGCTGCCGGCAGGAAGCTCACACTCACTGCACAAGAGAAGCGTCCTCTTCCCAAACCGACTTCACTGAACAAGTTTGCTCATCGTCAACAGCGATGCAGCGGAGGGGTTCGGGGCCAACGTGGGAAACGCGATGTGCCAGGAGGAGGAGGAGGAGGAGGAGGAGGAGGAGGAGGAGGAGGAGGCCTGTGCGAGAGGACCGTTGCATGTTTATAGCTCAGTGAGAAGAGCAGTCGGCACGGACTCTCGCTGATCTTGGCAGGGAGGTGTAAAGCTTTCACTCTTACCAGAACATTTCTCATGCCTGCGATATTCCCCAGAGCAAATCCAGTAATGCCAGAGGTTTCACATCTGCACTGCGAGAGGGGAAGGACGAGCACTGACCTCACGTCTCTCTCTCTCTCTCTCTCTCTCTGTGGCTCAAACATGACGTGACAGATGCAAACTGGGAGGGGGGGGGGGGGGGGGGGTGTTGTGACGCATCTAAACTGTGTCTCTTCAGTATGCATAAGGTCATGAGGGTCATTGATACGTACACAACGTTTGTAGAAATTCAGCGTTCTCAAGGGGAAATTAGAATGTCTGTGTCGGGAACTTCTTTGTTGCACGTCCCTTAACACACCCCGAGTTGAGTCACAGCACGAGTGGCGTGAAAGCCAAAACCTCTTCCTGGTTTCTATTGAGCTCCACTCCTTTAAAAAGAAGAAGGAGAAGAAAAGACAGACGCAATCGAGGCTCCTGGCTGGAATAAGGCTTGAAAGGCATCCGTGTTTATCATTCTTAGACGAAGCGTAGCACCCGCCCCCTCAGATTACTTCTCGGCATCGTCGCCATAGTCTGCGCCGTTAGACGCGTCAAGAGGCCATCGAAACACACGTCACTGGATTTGTGAGCCCTATGTTTTGTGATTTCACAGGCGCGATCTGAAGAGCCATGACCAGCGTACGAGTCTATTCTCTTCGCGGTCCGCCTGCACCGTCAGTATCTGGCAAACACCAAAGTCATTAGACTCAGGAATGTCGTACAAGTCTTGGAGGGCGAGCGTGGCATGGACTTGACTGCATGACAGCTGACCTTGAATTCCACCGTCGCATGACAGGAAAACTGAAACCCTCATGCAGACCGATGACTAATTAGAAAATCACTTGCGTGTCCTTTACCGTTGACTGACTGCAGAGCAAATGTTGCACAACATTACAGAGAATTTGGCAGTTCATGTTAAAACTGGACTTTTCAGTTTTCACATTTGTGAAGCAGAGAGGGAGACGAGGTGAAAAACGTTAGAATCCTCGGAAGCTGTATCAAATAAAAATAAAATTCTGCAAAAGCCTTTGTTATTCGTGGCTGCTTTTTAATTATATATATATATATATACACACACACACACACATATATACACTACTGTTCAAAAGTTTGGGGTCACTTAGAAATGTCTTTATTTTTCAAAGAAAAGCACTGTTTTTTCAATAAAGATAACATTAATCAAAAATACACATATACATTGTTAATGTGGTAAATGACTTCTAGGTGGAAACGTCTGGTTTCTAATGAAATATCTCCAGAGGTGTATAGAGGCCCATTTCCATCAACTATCACTCCAGTGTTCTAATGGTACATTGTGTTTGCTAATCGCCTTAGAAGACTAATGTCTGATTAGAAAACCCTTGTGCAATTATGTTAGCACAGCTGAAAACAGTTATGCTGGTGATATAAGCTATACAACTGGCCTTCCTTTGAGCTTGAAGTTTGAAGAACAAAATTAATACTTCAAATATTAATCATTATTTCTAACCTTGTCAATGTCTTGACTATATTTTCTATTCAATTTTCAATTCATTTGATAAATAAAAGTGAGTTTTCATGGAAGACACGAAATTGTCTGGATGACCCCAAACTTTTGAACGGTAGTGTATATATATATATATATATATTTAAAAAAATTATTATTTATTGCTGGAGTAACAAAATGAGTCAAAGCAACCGCAATTAGCGGCACACTGGTAATTTATAGCTTTATTTTTTCCGTCAAACTATTTTTTCTTCCTTCTCTTACCGCCTCACTAATCTCTTCTGTCTACTCAGTTTAATGCGAAGCCGTTTGAGCAATATTCTTGGGTGTGTACCGACGATCGATGAATGTCCTCGAACAATGACCACGCAGATGTAATAAACACATAAAGCCAATAATCATAAGGTGTCCCAGGCAATGACACACTGTGTCACATTCATCGGTCTTGCAACGCCACATTTTATGAAGAGTTGTTCAACTCACAAAATAAACTCAACTGAACCCTCCCTCTTTCATTCACATTCCCTTACCTCCACCCAGCTCCGGATCCTTCTCTTCCTCCTCACATTCCTCACCGTGGGCCTCGGTGGTGCACCGATAGCCCTTCCTCTTCAACACGTGGCAGATCACCACCCCCAACAGGCCCAGGAGGAAGAACACGGGCACCAGGATGAACGCCGTGTAGTCTAGGTGGCTCGACGCTTCTTCTCCAGCGAGTGTAGTCTGACCCGCTGGAGGATGACGAGGGACGAAGGGGAGCAAGAACAAGAGAGAAACTAAATCAGTCTAAATATTGTCGCAACAGGACAGTCATTACATAACAACGCCCTTGATTGACCCCTGGTATCCACAGAGGGTACATGTGGGGCCGAGCAGCTGAGGGGATTTAAAGGCCGTCAGCTGCGACGTGACGGAGACTTCCTGTTCCCGTCCAGGATCACGCCGGTCTGGTGCAAGCTGCCCCCCACCCCCCACCCCACACACACCCTCTTTCACATCTACAAAGACTCATTTCATTCAAGAGGCCAAGGGTAAAAAAGGCAAAACCAACAACTATAAAAAGCGCTGAGTCGATATTTAGCAGGGTTGGCCATATTTTTGTGTTATCGTCGTAACTGATTGCAGCAAAAAGAGCACAAGGACAATGAAAACCACTAAAGATCAAGCTTCCCTCTCCCACTCCCATCACGACGGACTTCAGACCCATCAGGCTCACGAAACTTTGCAGTCAACTTAAGACACGGCGAGTGGGCTGAGACCAACCGCTATTTCCTCGTTGACTAATCCCGCCGGTTATGTAATCAACTGGCCAGTTTCTTCTGTATTATTATTATTAAGTAGTTATAACGGCAACAAGATCTCCGGAGAGTCGGAAGTAACAATACATTACGTGTGACACTGTGGACGTAATGTCTTGAAAGGGTTAAAGTCGAAGGATAGACGGTGACCGGTGGTCAGCTAGAGGCTCCTGCTGTTGGCGTACCACGTGATGTGGAATGCTCAACAGACAAGAGGGCTTTTGTCTGGTTTCCTGTTCCCATCTGTGTGTGTGTCGTGTCTCTCTTACACACACACACACACAAACAGTCAGACACAAAGACAGATATGGGAAGTCACATTTTGAACAGAATCTCAAATATCAGCATCAAATCACATGTTTTTAAAACGGACCAGAGCATTATGCAAATAGGTTTGTATGAATCTACATAACTAACTATTTCCCCATTGTCCCACACGCACTGATAAAGACCATTGTCTGCTCACTGACCACCCTGTGACCGACTGGTGTGTTTCCATGTGCTTCTAGTAGGCTCTTCTGGCACGCTCACATGCCTCTCGAAATAACTCGAAAGTAATCGCAGGCCATTTTGAGCATTGTATCAAAAGAAAGAAAAATTGAAATGCAAAGAAAAGAAAGCCAAGAGGCTGACTGTCAAACGGCTTGAATAGAGTCCTCGAGGAGGATTTAGACTCGAGTCATACAAATCTCTTAGCAACCACAGATGGTGCCATGATTACAGTCCTCAGAGGGGCAGCCAAAAATAGAGATATCTGGAACACATGCACATCACAGGTGTGGATTCACACATGTGAATTCTGATAATCATACAAAACATTTCGGGCTGTCCGGATATAAATAGGAACCTCAATGATTCGGGTACAGGTCAAAACCAGAACCGAAAGTTAAATGCAGATCTAAAAGGCTTGAACAAAGGATGTTTGCTTTATGTATTCAGCTGCAGCTATTGATGTTTTTCCAATTAATCATTGAGCTGATAAAAATGTGAAAAATAAAAACAACCCGTGGTGACGGCCGCGTCTTTATAAAACCCAAACAGTGCAAATCATACAAAGATTCAACACTACGTTTCCATTTGGAGACGCATATCTTTTGCCACGTTTAGGCTGATGTTTACACACGCGTCTAGGAAAACGTGACCCTGCTCAGGAAGAACACAATCAACAACAGCATCGATTATAGATCGTGTTATCGGAGCGATTAGCGAGCGCCGCGTCCGGCAGCGTTATCGGAGCCCTAAGGAGCGGACGCTGGGAGGGCGATGGACACGAAACGGAGGCCTTTACTTTTTTTATTCAGAATTATTTCGTTCCGCACAACTATTATGAAATAATAAGAAGGAACAAAAGCATTAAACGTGTCTCTCGTGTGACAGAGCTACGACCCAGAATCTTGGTAAACTTTGATTTTTAAAGTAAATTTGATATGTGTGAGAAAGAGATAGATAGCGCAAGACCTTGTAACTTGATTTTTTTTTTTTTTTTACTGTTTATTTTCACATATGTGACTGAGGATAGGAAAATGTTTTAAGACAACGTGATGTGGAAGCGATACAAACGGGGTAGCGAGATCTAACGCTTCTCTGGATTTTGAGATGTGGGTCGATCTGCCCCTTGCTGGGAAAACATCAGATTCAACACTCAAATCACAAGAGAAGTCCACCTCAAAAAGATAATGATTCCCTGCCAAAAACACCGATATCCACGCTGACCAGAGGAATTCCCCTTTCTGACTCGGTCAACTCCTCAGTTCAAACATCCCAACCCTGCAGTTTTACGAGGATTTACTCCGCGAGAACTTCCATCTGCCTAAAAGGTTATCGACGTCTCTGCTGCAACACGATGATAAAATCAATCCCTGCAACAACCTAAACACACAAAAGTAGAATGATTTGCGATCGGATTCTTGCCCTTTTCTTTCCCTCTCTGCACCTCTTCTCTTCTCTCAAACATCAGATGCACTAATGAGGAACTATTTGTGCTATAAAAGGCTATTTGAACAGCGAGTGTGTACCGTGATGTTTTAATCTTGAACTATATGTTCCTTCGCTCTCGCTCACATTCCAAATGTGAACTCTTTTAAGACTGGCCTAAAAACCTTTTTATTCAGGAAGGCATTTTTTACCTTGAGTGAATTTATTGTCAGCTATTACATTCTTATTTTTTGGGTTGCTTTAACTATGTTTTAATCGGTTTTATTTGTTTTCACTATATGTGTGGCACTCTGAGATTCTTAGAAGGCAGAGTGCGATAAAAATGAAATGCATTATTATTATTATTATTATGTGCACATGGAAATCACCAATCACCTACAAAACCACGCATAATGATGATGGCCACACAACGGGGTCAAAGGGCATCTCAGAAAAGAGGATGTCAGTGTTCCTCCCTGCTCAGATAAGCACCTTGTGTCCCAACCTAAATGAGATTTCCTGTTCCTATACTTTACAATTCAGGTCATTTCAGATTTCGTGAGTCACTTCTCGGCAAATGTTGCATGAAATAATCACAGTCGGATGAGAAATCAGGAACGCTGTATTGGCTGAGAGACGTTCTTCACCCGGTCAGTAATCTGATCCTGAACTGGGCCAGATGCAACTGCATTATTCTCCTCCGTTCACTCATCTTGGGAAGGAGCGAGAACGGAAATGGAAACGGTTCCACGTCTCCTCATTGACCGCCGTTTGGCTCGGGGATAACCTCTCCTTCCTGTTTTACGACGTATCGACATGCATCTTTGGGGACGACGACCCGCGAGTCTCCGTGCACATTCGTGCTCCGAGAATCAATTCACGATATGTTCTGCTTTAATCAAAA
Source organism: Pseudoliparis swirei (assembly GCF_029220125.1). Taxonomy (NCBI): domain Eukaryota; kingdom Metazoa; phylum Chordata; class Actinopteri; order Perciformes; family Liparidae; genus Pseudoliparis; species Pseudoliparis swirei. Next base: position 7,059,636 of record NC_079408.1, read on the forward strand.
TTTGGGCGTTAAACTGTTCAAAAACAACAATTTAATTGCGGTCAACATTGCGTTTGCCACACAGAGCGGGAGGCACGCATCTGAATTAACAGGGCAGCAATCTAACAGCAACATGAAGTAATTCATACAACCAACCACACAATAACACATATTGCTTCTTTTTAGGTTTCGAGTGATAACGTCATAAAATATGACAGATATTTGAAGCTTTGTTAGAAAACCTATCATATAAAGAAATAAAAAATTCAGTACAGCTGTACTAAATCGCTGCCAGTCTAAGACCCCTGGATTTAAACCAACTGCTGCTCATTTTAAGATGACATGCCCATGCTAAGCGAGCAGACCGTTTTAATTTGAAGAATGAGGTGATTACTGCATCCTTTTGATGATCAACAATAGCAACTTAATTACCAAGAACAGAGGAGCGTTTAAATTGTGGCAACTTGAAAGATGCGTCTCCCCAAGGTGGCTTTAACTAACTCGTGTATAAGTGTATAGAATCTTAGAGGCAATAGAAACACAATGCTGCCAGTAGGCTTTGAAGAAGAAAAGACATTGTGCTTACAGTTAGTGTTAGCAAAACAAAACCATGCACAGGTCTTACTCTTATGTGTGGACAATTATCACTATTTGTTTCTTCAGGAATTATTTTATTCAAAGGATTATTCACAGGCCTGAGGTCATGAAAGGATTGAGAATTTTAAGAGAAATGCTTTTTTCCATTTAATTTGTTGTATCCTTTTTATATAATAGTGTGACCCTTATCTCTCTGGAACTCGTGTGTGTGTGTGGGGGGGGGGTTCCCGGACCACTGACCTAGACCACAATATGTGGCTCAACTGGGAGTGTGTTCAGGCTGTGTATGCTGCAGCCATTATATAAAGAGGTGAAGACAGACGAATCGATCCAAGAGATACATTATGCTTATACACACACACACACACATGAACATATGACTATAACCAAGCCAACGTCCCAGATAAATAGGTCAGATTAAATGAGTTTAGGTGCCGAAGACTCCTGTGGCCTCTCTCAAGGAAAATTGAAAAAGACCCAGAATGTTGACGGTTATGAGGAAAACCAAAGCGTAACATGGAACTGAAAAGGGAACACTGGCTCGATGCTTTGGGTGGAGACTGGAGAGAGAGGCGTACAGTACTCTTCTGAGCAGTATTTCAAAATACACACAGACTCAAAACAGCCTGTGTATTGTAAACATCAATAATTACTGGAAAGACATTTATCCTGACTGGAGCATTAAAGGTTAACGAAGCAGATAGCCCATTGCTCTTTAAATATTAACCTCTGGTGAATTCTTAAAAGTTGTATACGTCTTTAAAAAGGCAGTCATTAATAAATGGCTAAATGGTACGATTAAAGCACCCAGTTGTGTTATACTCGTGCCCATGCGATTGTGGTGCAGGGCTTGTGTTGACGAGAATTAACTTTTCACATGTTGCCGATTGCATTCTCGCTTCCCAGGCCGAAACATTTGTGTTTGTTTGTGAAAATCATCTGGCTGGACAAAACACGCAGGTATCACAACCTGTAAGTATCATACATGTGTGTTTGCCACTGCAATAATCCAAAATCCAGTGGCAACTAGTGTGCTGCTAATGTCCAGGTTGGCCTGCAGCACTCTATAAACATCATCAGTTCAGATAGAAACCAGGAACAAGTTAATGTGGTTGTCGAGGCAATTAAGGTCATTTACGTTTATGTTTATCTTTTAAAACGGTGTCATGGGATTTTCGAGTTTAGCTTTAACATGATTAGTGCAGAGAAATAACACACTGTCAGCTCTGGTGCCAGATGAAATAAAGTCTGCAGCAAACAACTCTTGGATACGTGATACGACTAAAATCTTGGCTACGGAGTAATAGCTTATAATATAAAGCCATAAGTGTATTAGAATCCCAGCAACAACAACAAAAAATCATATAGGCCTACCATAAACACCTGTATACTGCATCTGCTGTTAAACACTGACTTTACATTGGCGTTGTATGGCACTTTGGATTTTTACTCATTTAAAGTATGTTATTATAAATGCTCAATATGCATTATTTATTTGTTTTCTTCGACAGCTATCACGCAGTACATCTACAGTATCTATCTAAAACGTGTGCTGTATTAGCGGTTCAAGTCTTGTTTTCATCCCCAATGACTTCATAATGTTAAGTATTTTTTGAAGTATGTTAAGAGAGCAAACTTTTCTGAGGTTGAGAGTAGATTTACGACAGTGCACGCCGCTTGACGTTACAACGTACCTACGCAGAAGGGGGGAAAAGCTGTTGGAACTTACGCGGATCGGCGGTTGAGTTCGCCATTGACGGGCAGGAGCTCACCGGCGGGCTGATGGGGATGTTTTGAACCGGCGGCCGTTGAACGCCGTGATCACCGCCAACCGTGGTCAAACTATTCGAGAGGTGGGACTTCTTACTAACGTCAACGTATTTCCTGATTCACAGACAGCGGATACGCCCTAATCTTAAAGCGATACTCCCCAAAAAGTCCCCTGGATTCCGTACGATACATGATACTATGGAAGCCCGTTTCTATGGAAGCCCGTTTCCGCCACTGTGAAAAAAAAATTAACATCCTGTAAGTCATAATTATGAGATACTATCTCATAATTATGACTTAACTATCTCATAATTTCGACTTACTATCTCATAATTATGAGATACTATCTCATTATTTCGACTTACTATCTCATAATTATGAGATACTATCTCATTATTTCGACTTACTATCTCATTATTATGACTTAACTATCTCATAATTTCGACTTACTATCTCATAATTATGAGATACTATCTCATTATTTCGACTTACTATCTCATAATTATGAGATGCTATCTCATTATTTCGACTTACTATCTCATTATTTCGACTTACTATCTCATAATTATGAGATAGTAAGTCGAAATTATGAGATAGTTAAGTCATAATTATGAGATAGTATCTCATAATTATGACTTACATGATCTTAATTTTTTTTATCACAGTGGCGGAAACGGGCTTCCACATGATACACCTCCAATGTTTAGTTTGGTTTATTAAGGATCCCCATCAGTCTAAACCGTAGTGGAGACTATTCTTCCGGGGGTCCAGGCAAAAAACATTACAATACAATACAAATACATAAAATGCAGTACAGCATGATCAATTATCACAAAAACACTTAGAATTAGAAAACAACATTTACATTAAAAGTAAAATAATAACACCTAAATACCTGAAATGCCTAAAATAATAACCTAATCTACTATAATTTCCTTTCTGATTATTGCTGCCTGAAAGACAGATACAGTGGCGAGAGCTGCAATAAAGACAGGTACAGTGGCACATTCACCTGTTACTACTTCCGGCTTTTTTTTTTATGACGCTAAAAAGGCGGTTTTAGTTTAGTTTTGAGTTACTTGAGTATTTCTATTTTATGCTACTCTATATTTCTACTTACTATAATTAACTTATCCAAAAATGAGCCTCCACCCATGACTAGACAAAACCAAGACTGAAGTTGGGAGTGTATTTTGAATGAGATTTTAAAAGACTTGATGACAATAATATCGGCATGATTCATCATGTCAGACACAATAAAAGTGTAAAAAGAATATATTAGCCGTAGAATAGGGGAAACTACTTGCATCAAGTGTTGGGCTAAATTACTTTGACTATTTTTTACTAAACAAGGAACATGTACAAAACATGAAAGGAAATTGTCAAATAAAGATGAAGAATCGAGTACAATCAACAATAGTGGAAATGATGCTGCAAAACAATCAGACACAAATGATGAACGAGTTACATTATATTGAAAAGCAAAATATGTTTAAGAATAAAGTAAATGATCACACGAAAAACACAACAAAGTCAGAGAGTTTGTATGATTTTTTTAAATGTACAACACAAAGCAACACAAAAATATTAAATATACTGTGTGTTTGATCAGCTGATGTCTCTGTCCGTCGACCTGCAGGTGGCAGCAGAGCACCAGGACCTGCAATGGGTATGAATACACATGTGCAGTTGTGTTAGAAAACCTCTCCATCAGGATGTGAGAACATCTGTGGCTGTATTTGAATTTGCATTGTCTGTTTATTCTGTAGATGCATTATTCAATCCAGGAGGATTACATCCACCTGGACCTGGTGCCTGGCGGCTCAGTGAGCCAGTGTCTGCAGGAATATACCCCAAAGTAAACTCCACATCTGTTCATTCAACACCCAGCACTAACCGCTAAAGCCCGCTTCTTACTCCTGCTCCCCGCTGCTGGAGAGCCAGCTGGAGCATCGATGGGCGTGTGGCACTGAGGAGTCGGCGCAGCAGGCGCTCCTCTTGAACCTGCCAAGACAAGTTATATCACCCATCACCGCAGTAACAGTCAAGTGCCAGGCTGAGCAGTTTCACCTCCTTCTGTCTTCCTCAGCTGCCATTCTGTGATCTGACCCTTTTCCCTCCATCTCCTCCTCTGTGGGACCCTCCAGCTTTTATTTGTACTTTGAATGGAAATAAGGTGCCAAAACACATTAAAAAGAAATATTAAATAGAGCTTGTTTATTTCAAAATAAAACAGCCTGGGGAGGATACCTGAATGTTTACGCTCCTAGACCTGTTGCAACTAGATTGTTTATGAACTGGCCCCTGGCCTCCTGTCATTCTATGCAAACAGTGTCCCATGCAAATCCTTTTCAGTATCCCTAAACACCTCCTCTGAGGTGCCATGAGCAGCTTTTGTGATATACTATGGTCAATTTGGAACTCAAGGGGAATATGCCAAAACACAAGATTACAACATTAGCTCTTTCTCATATGTCTGCTTAGCAAAGGATTGTGGGCCAGAGTGGCTAGAAAAGCATGTATTCACCCATTATCTGTTACCACTCATCTTATTCAGGGTCGAGATGAAGGCGGGACACACAACTCTTGGAGTGTAACCTGCATGTTTTTGGACTGGGGGAGGAAGCTCGGAGAACCTGGTGGAACTTGTAAAGAACCAACGCTGACATGGGGAGAACATGCAAACTCCCCACAGATGAGCTGGCCAGCCCTGGATCAACCTGTTGCTGTGAGGATATACTACATTTTATCCTGGTAGATAAAGGGCATAGCCAGGTGAGGAAGAGGAAGTGGGATTACAAACTACTGCAGGACTTTGTTTTATGGAGTGTTGGGAGTATTATGGTGGACATGTGCAAAAATCAATGTAAAGTACAGTAGATGTTCATTGACGATTAACAACTACGGTAAAATTGAATGTTTAAATATTGTTGCAATGTCAGTACAAAAATGGTTTGTTTTAATAAACAAAAATATGATTGAAAAAAAGGCAAAGACAAGACACGTGAAGCAGAAGGAAAACCCTGCAGCCTCACGACAAGCTCTCCTTAAACCAGTGGCATGGCCTTTGACCTTGAAGGAACCTACCGTCTATTTAAGCCATATAGGTTGAGCTGGGGTTAATTTTCTGTTAATGCTCATATTTACAATTCTCCTTTTTAGCACACACACACACACACACACTCGATCCACTAACAGAAAGTAATTTATTATAAAACAGTGTTCCCCTTCCTACCACAATTTAACAGAGCCCTGTCACTCGCTGCTTAGTGCACTACGTCATTGGCTCCATGATGCACAGCTGCGATCACTTCACTATAATTAGCAGATGAACGGAGGTGATGCCAGAGTAACGGTGAGCCCTTTGGAAGATGATAATCTCGTGAGCACACAAATGAAACTACTTTCAAACCTAGTAATCAAGTTTAGGAACACTCTGGTAATCTGCTAATATCATTTAAATTAAGTAAAGTTCTTGCAGTTTTCGTTGTGGCAGCGTCATAGTGGTTCTGTCCTTGCATGGCAGTGTATTCACGTATGGGACATCAATCTGAAGCAATGCTGCCCTCTCCTGGACATATTCACGCTTACATTTGGATGTGCTGATCAGCATCACTCTTCTTTTCTGCATGTATGTCTGTGCACATGTCATGCAAATTCCTGTTAAAATTCCCCAACATACAAATTGACTAAAAGAAAATATATGTATTTAGATATAATTTTATTGTCATGAAACGTTCTTCCGTATCGGTATATTCAATTATCCGTATCATTAGTTAATGTTAATAAATAGAATATTAATGTTTAAAAAAACGGGCTGTGTTAATACATTTTTCTAACATTTGTATTTTTACCTCTGTCAGCTTTTGATCAAATCATTCAGATGCACACGTGTATAAGGGTTCAGAAACACAATATATATTTAATATTGCATGTTGCCTGTTGCTTTTTGCTTGTGGCATGTAAAAAAACTCTCTAGCCGATCTAACATCATGAGATACGTATATTTAAAATGGCACACATGTGTGCATTAAACTGGTCTGGCGGTTTGCAACGAGACATGAAGCACCTGCCAGTAGCTGGTGCCAAACTCCAGGCTATTGGCCAGATGGCTCTGTGCGTCTCAACCAATGAAATGCTGTTCATCTACATTTATATCCAAACACTTAGATGGAAACACATTTTGAAGCAGCTGACAGGTGTCGTCAGAAAAGCAGCCAAGTGTGATTTAAAATAGTTGTAAATATTGTTCCACTCCTCTTAATATACAGTTGATTCCATGTCAATTTACAAATACTCGTCAGTGAAGGTTTACTGGGACGTACCTCTGCAGGTCTTTGCAGCTGCACAAAAAGCAAGTGGTCAAGTCAAGTGCACGCTAACACCAAATGGTCTCGAATCCAAGCAAACCATGACTTCTGATCATCATTAATTATAGTCCAATAATAAAATATATTATTTAGAAATGGACGATTTTGCATGATGAGTACATTTACTGTTTATAGGCTACTTTAATATATTCATGCTAGTGCTTTTGTAAGCTACTTTTACTTTAAATTGACTTTTACTTTTACTTGAAACTTACCGTTAAAGTGTACTGCCACCCAGTGAAGATATGCATTAAATGTACTTTACACATTGTTTATTGTATTGTAATTATCACCAAACACAGATTGTTAAGAAGAGAAGCTTATGTTTATTGATACTTTCCTCATTTCCATCGAGATATATATTTTTGTAATAGATAGTATATGTTGTGATGGATATTAACACAGTGGCATGTGCGCTACATCTGCACTGTTTACAGCCTCTCACCAACCACACCGTCAGCCTCGTGCTTTCGGAGAGGGCAAGCGGTCCACCTGACGTCACCATCTGAGAGCACGTTGATTTGTGCATGTTGAGGCTTTGCTTGCAGCCGTAAGTACAAAGCAAATGCGCAGCAGAAAGAGTCCCCGTGTAGATTGCACGGGTAAAGACGAGATGAGTCAGCTGTATTTTCTACGAGGCTTTATCTCAGAATAATTTTACACCATGACATTTGACATCAAATACAGTCGGTTTGCCCATTTAAAAAAATAAACATCTCAACTCCAACTAGCTTTTTTTCTGAAGCTTTTTAAAACGGCATCTCACAGTTCAGATCAGAGTTAGAACTAGAGATCAATATCAAGGACAACGTATTGAATATAAATACTATTTTGAAAAAAACAACTTCCGGTCAACTCTGTGTAAGCTTCTTCTCCTTATCTTTGCATAGTTCACAAAGAAAAAAACTACTAATAGGACCTTGAGTTAAATTTATTTTATATTTTCATCAAATGCATGGTCAATAATGAACTTCCATGATAACAGTAAACAAAAACACTGCTATTATTATTTACAATGATTAGTATTAGTATCATTGTCAGCCGAAACAGCAGCACTCATGGTGTTCGTGTTGCTAATAATATTTTTTTTTAACATTATTAACACTAACACCATTAGTCATCAGGGCTGATTTGTTATCATAATACCTCAATATATGAGTAGTTATAGACAAAATAACACCACTGAAACTGTAGCATCTGCTTATGAGGACAACTTTGTTACCTCCCAACACAAAATCTAGTTGCGATGCCACTACCCTTATTACGGCTCATCAAGTAGGCCACATCAAGTGGGAGCGTGTGATACGCCCTCTCATGTGTGTTGAGAGGGAAACTGGACCAGACACACTGCAACGTGATTGCAAAGCCCCGTGCAGCCAGACCTGCCCCCTCAGCCAATCAGAACGCGCGGGGTGGGCTGGAGGCGAGGGCAAATCCTCCTGCTATCCAATCACGAAGGCGGATTCAACTTTACTTGCTAGACCAGGCACGAGCACGTGTGGTTCTGGGTGTAAACTAGGATTGGGGGGCGAGCAAAAAAAATCCTTGATCAAATACAGATCGCCTAGCAAAGGAAGGCGTCGCCACTCGGATTTGTACTTTCGAGAAGCTGACCGTGGAATATCAAAGCTGTTGCTGTTCGTGTTTTTCAGCGCAACGAAGGTAAAGCTGGCGGTGTCTTGACTTGTAACGTAACATGCTCGCTGTCACTTGGGGCTATTAGTGAACACAAACAACAGGCATCTCTGTATTTGAGTGCTTATTAATATGTCATTTTGCTACAATTAATCTATTAAGAATGATTACAATGCACAGTGAAACCAGTATATTTGTGTTCGTGTCTTCTCGTCTAAAGCCCTATAATGCTATCTTTTAACCCCTCGGGTGCCGCTTCATGTGAACAGCACCGTCACGATAAAAAGTCAACTTGTCAACACCTATGTTTCCTAATCTATCGTTAAGTGAATTTGTCGGTTTTAGTTTCTGCGGATAGTACATGCATGTCGACATCGCACAGTGCTGTGAAAAGGTTCGTGCTCATCATGACACGAGACAAATAACCTTAACACGTGTGCTTATAGACGGGGCACGAGAAATAGACCACCTGCACAGATTCCATCCTGCATGCTTTTTGCAGATATCGCACCATATGCGCACGAACACCCGAAACAGTTTACAAAAACATGGGTCGTAGAAAACAACAACAACCTTCCTAAACTTAATATTTAACTCTTCACATAGAGTTGTGGAAAATAGAGTTGTGGGTGGGCACCATGAAAACGACCCGTTGTGTACATATGCAATCCGCGTCTAGATGATCACACAGACACACACGTGTGTGCGCGTGGGGGCGGGGAGACTGACTTGTCACAAGTAAACTGCTTATATTTTCCCATGAGGATGGATCAGCAGCAGTACCTCGTGAAGCAGACGAGTAGCAACATGATTGTTTGTACCTTCACTGGACACAATGTGCCCTAAAATGGGGGAGAGAAAATATTTTAAGGCTGAAAAAGGACAGCGAGGGAAGGTGTACTTCTTGTTAATGAGCGTTGTCTTTTTATTAATCCCAGATCTGGTGGTGGCTGTTAAACTGTCTCATTTAAATTGCAAAGACTCATCTTCTGTCTGAGGCATACACCACTCCTCTCCTTCAACCAGAGTGTTGAGTAATTGCATTTAATGACAAAGTGAGGATTCATTTGAATTATTCTTGGTTAAAAGTTTCAGTTCTCGTGATAATGTAAACATCATGGTACAATGTATTGTAAATTAAACTAGAGCAAATAAAATTCAACATAAAACTATTTTTGCAATGTACGTATACAAGAAAGAGGCTTTTGCAATGTGGTTTTCAGTAAACATGTGGTCAATTACTTGTATTCGCCCAGCTAATGCAAAGCGCGTGTCTCAGTCTCATAAATGTGCATTGCCCAGTTCACTGATCGTGAATCAGCTCTCCCAATCCGCCCCGCCTCCTTGCATATGCAGGAGACAACTCGAGGCCGACCCGGTGTCAGCTGGCACAGCCGGTGCCGGGTGCGCTCTCTCATTGGTCGAGCGAGCCAACCAATCGGCAGCCGGCAGGGCGTGAGGAAAGCACGGCCGCGGACACGTGCCATGTGTTTACACGGAAAAGAAAAAGCAAAGCGGACTGAGCGCCTGCAGGATTGCAATTATGACACTGGCCATGATAAAAGTGAATTACACTTTAGTTTGTGTCTCTTGACGTGATCGAGTGGTAGCGGTATGTCACCACGTGGCACCGGCACTGGGCGGGTCCTCTGAAGGCAAGCACACATGTTCAAGCACGGATGCTACGCCACACCTCCTTTAAGCCTCTGTCTGTACATTGCAGCATGAAGCCAGTTCCCTTGGATTAATAATGAGAATACATTTGAGAACTTCTCTGTAGATATCACATATAAAAGGGGATACACGCAATTACAGTACAATATACAAGGCATGATATGTGAGTCAGTAACGTTGACTGCAATTAATCTGGTAATTAACGATTGCTTGGTTAATTTTGAAACATGCCATCATTTTCCACCGACATAGGTGACATCTTCATATTGTTCTATTTTGCAGAAGTCAAGAACCCCCGAATATTTTAATTCCTATCACTGAAGACCAAGACACTAACGAAACGTATCCCATAATATTTTCTCGTCTACTAAGTGATGAATTGACCAATCATTAACAGTGTCAGATTATAAAACTATCCTCCATATATTCTCCATTTATTGTATCATAACTGACTAAGACCATGTGGTAATTGTTAGTCATGTTATTATACACTTTTATCCTGAAGCAGTGGCGTTTCTTATTTCGATTAATGACTGAACTGGCATTTGTTTTCTAGATTAATCTGTTAATGGTTTAGTCTATAAAATGGCAGAAGTCTCATATCTTTTCATAAAACCAAAGATATTCAACTTCTGAATGTAAAAAATCCTCACCGTAGAGTAACTAAAAGTAGGGAATATTTTTACTTTATTGTAAATAAATGCCCAATGCAGCCACAGCACACAGTTTGTCATCTGCATCGCCCATCTGACTGAACGGCATGCTATTTACCATGTCATGGCTGAAGGCAGCTCTGTTGCATTGAGGTGGCATCACATGAGTTGGTTGAGCGTAATACCTGCGTCGGTTCACCACTTAGTATTCCAAGTAGTTAAGCCTATTTGTAATGAGTTCCGCTCATCATTAGCTGTGCTTACATGTGATCCTCTTGTCAGATCTGATAAACAATCTCCAGCTGTCACTCAGCCGTACTGGGCCGGTGTGTCAGGACAGGAAGCTGAAGTATGTCAGAGCTGTCGGTAGTGGCCCGATGTATACTTTTTAGGGAATGACGAGCAATCCCTAATTTGTAACAACCACCTTTGTTGAATCCTGTTGGTGGTCAATTTGTTTTGATTGTCCTCTGGGTAAAAGTGGACTAAACTGACGACTAACCAATGCGCCATGTCATTTCGGCTTTAGTGCATGTCCACCTGTTCTATATTAAGATGCATGCCTACGCACTTGCTGCGTGCAACGAGGAGAAGGAGATTATTGTCATTCCTTGCTCAAGATGGTGTGATTATTTAATCTGGGTACAACGACCGCAAACATTACTGACAAACATTCGGTCTGCACCACAAGGCCGGCAAGGCATTTCACGGCCATGTTTTGAGCTTACTTGGAGGCCGATGCGATTAACTGATAAATAAGCGTTCCTTATTTGTCTTTCCATAGCAAGTCAATAGGAGATGCTCACAAAACCATGACGCATGTTTTGTAATCCTGCAGCTAATATGTTTCCTTCTCTCCCCCCCCCCCCTCTCTCTTCTCAGGTGGCCTTCAGCACCTAGATCATCACATCTCTGAAGAGGCGAGAAGACCAGAAACACAGTGTTATAGATACAGAGAGAAACAGTGATTTATTTAAAAAAATTTGCTCTCGCCAAGAGCTGTTTTTCTCCCTCTCCCTCACAATCGCTCATCCCATCTGTTGTAGCACTTGTGCCAAGGCGCTTACATAAGCAGAAATTCATCTCGTCTGTGAGGCGCATTTTTTTGCACTTGAATTGCCGTCTCTTTCAAGAAATCTGCACCTTTTTGAAAACTCTCGAAGATCTTTTCGGTCTGACCGCTTGAGTCAAATGACTTTCTCTCCTTAGTTTTTTTTAACTACCAGCCAATATGTGTCTACATAGTAGTCCCACTTAAATACAAGCTTTTCCTCCTCACACCTTAATAAAGCGGTTCCAGCCTCATCCGACTCCAGTATGAGTTTTGAGGACTCTAAATCAATGCCCAGCACCAGCACTCGGGGGCGAGTGGCAAGGGCCGATGAGAAGAAATACAGTGACCAGGAAGCAGAGTCGGAAGAGTTAAACTCTCTGAAAACCAGCAGCGGTCCGCCCAGTGACAATGTTACTCAGGAGCAGGAAAGTGGAAACGGAGGCAGCTCCATCGGCGGCTCATCTCCCAGCGTGAGGTCGGGGTCCGGAGGCCGACGCGGGCACAACTCTGACGATATGGACGGGCTCTCCAGCGGGAACGACTCTGGGGAGAGGGAAAGAGACAACCGGTCACATGGGCGCCAGTCCATCCGCAGCTCCCACAACTCGTCAAATGGCAAGGACTCTGGCTTGATGCTGGAAACTACAGAGAGCAACAAGAGGTAAGAGAAAAGCATTCGCAGTAAAACGAGCGTAGCAACGGTCTTCATCCTCGGAGTGTAAAATGGTCGTTCACCGTTCGACTGTCCCTTCCTTCCTAGCTCCAACTCCCAGAGTCTCTCGCCGCCCAGCAGCTCCCTGGCCTACAGCCTGCTGTCGACCAGATCGGAGCGCGACCCCCCCTCCACCTCTGGCTGCAGCAGCAACCAGTCGGCAAGGGTCCAGACCCAGAAAGATCTGATGAAGGCCATCAAAGAGCTGAAGCTCCGCCTACCGACGGAGCGCAAGGCCAAGGGCCACACCAGCACCTTGAACGCGCTCAAATACGCACTGCAGTGCGTCAAACAAGTCCGAGGTGAGCCCGTGTTTCTGTTTGTATCTTCCGAAGCGTGGCAGTGACCGCCCAATCTGACTGTTTAGTCTTTTCTGTTTAGGCACTAATTTTAAGCCCCTGCATATAACCTAAATATCTCTCCAGGCTTTAGGGCTTAGATTTGTCTCAATACCGTAAGCTCACTGCAATGTAATTGACTCTTTAGCGATATCTACTCCTTGACTGATTAATGTTTACCGTTTCCAGCCAACAAGGAGTACTACCATCAGTGGAGCGTGGAGGACTGTCATGGCTGCAGCCTGGACTTGTCTGCCTTCACAATTGAGGAGCTTGATAACATCACTTCAGAATACACGCTCAAAAACACCGTAGGTTTATACAGTTATTATTGTTTCATTAAAACAATAAATGTTTTCGTTTTTGAGGAAACTGTTCAGTATTTTGCGATATACTAAACCCCTCGGGTAATATGTTTATCCGAAATGAACTGTGCTGTATTATTTTTGCTGCAAGCCATTTCGTAAACTGTGATTAACTATTAAATGCTGATCCATCAGAGCATTGGTGAAGTTTTTCAAATAAAACCCACTCTAGACTTGATCTTGGTGAATTAAAAAACATTTCCTTTTCTATTTTCAGGACACCTTCTCCATGGGTGTGTCGTTCTTGTCAGGAAAGGTCGTGTACGTGTCGCCCCAAGGCTCGGCCCAGCTCCGCTGCAAGCCGGAGCGTCTCCAAGGGACCATGTTCTCCGAGCTCCTGGCCCCGCAGGACGTCAGCACTTTCTACAGCGGCACGGCGCCCTGCCGCCTGCCAAACTGGGCCTCCTGCATCGGGTCTGGTGAGTCGAGGCCGAGTGACATCGGGAAAGGGTTAGAACGAGGGAGATGGTATCGAAGAAATATCTGGAGCATGCGATTTCTGACATAAAATCGTGTTCTACGTCTGACTCTTTGTCCAACTCTCCTTCCTCTCAGCTTCTCCTCCAGTCGACTTCACGCAGGAGAAATCCATGTTCTGTCGAATCGGTGCCGACCAGGCGCACGGCGGCGAGACGCGCTACTCCCCCTTTCGCCTCACGCCCTACCAGCTCACCATCCGAGACTCCGATGACGCCGAGCCACAGCCCTGCTGCTTGCTCATCGCAGAGAGGGTCCGCTCTGGATACGAAGGTACTGGTCATTTTACTACATCTCTTTTGACGCAAGTGAAGGGACACGTGACACAAAGCTTTCTGGGCCAAAACCCAACTGCCAGTTATGTTTATTATTAAAAAAATATCAGATTTGACACATTTGAGTTTCAAGATAAAAACACAAGATGGATATGCATTCAATCAAAGACGTCCAAATGATCAGACGGATTACAAGATTGCCCATTTGAAGTCGTCAGTCAGTCGGTCCTCAGAACGGGCTTTTCATCGGTTGTGTCTGTGCCCTCTGCCCCTCAGCTCCTCGTATCCCTGCAGACAAGAGGATCTTCACCACCAGTCACACCCCCAGCTGCCTCTTCCAGGAAGTTGACGAGAGGTCAGTTTGTGTTCAACTCTCTCTGGTTGACCAGTTTGCTGCTCTGCGCCAGTAAAAGAAGAAACACAAATAGCTATTCCTGTCTAACACATATGTGTAACTCTATATCTGTTGTTTGCAGGGCAGTGCCGTTGTTGGGCTACCTGCCTCAGGACTTGGTGGGAACGCCTACCCTCCTCTACATCCACCCTGAAGACCGGCCCCTCATGGTGGCTATACATGAGAAGAGTGAGTAGATCTAACACTGACATGTTAACTAACTGCTGCTCACATGTCATGTCCTGACAAATGGGCTTTTACTGTGTTGATTGCTACAGGAATCGTTCCTTTTTCCTCCCTTACTTGTTGTCTATTTCCATGTTCTCATATTTGTCTGCACTGTTCTTCAGTCTTTCAGTCTGCTGGGCAGCCGTTGGAATACACACCTTTGAGGATGTGTGCCCGCAATGGGGAATATCTGACCATCGACACCAGCTGGTCTTCCTTCGTCAATCCCTGGAGTCGGAAGGTGGCATTCATCGTCGGGCGCCACAAAGTCAGAACGTAAGATTACTTGTTTTATTTTCTCACAAAAAACAGAAACTGAGAGGGAAAATATAGTGACTGCGACATTTCCAGAGTTTTGGGATATTGTGATTGAAATGGAGAGTTTGTCGGAAGTTCTTCTAAGTGGTGCTCTAACGCTATTCCCCGTCTCCAGGAGCCCTCTAAATGAAGACGTGTTCACGACGCCGCTGGGCTGCGAGACCCGGACCACCACGCCCGACGTCGTCCAGCTGAGCGAGAGGATCCACCGGCTCCTGGTGCGGCCGGTGCACAGCGGCAGCTCTCAGGGCCGCAGCTCACTCGGGTCCAGGGGCTCGCGGGGCTCTCGCCGATCGCACCGACAGCGCCTCGGTGCCTCGGGCGCCTCGTCCAGCGACAGCAACGGCCTCGCCGTGGACAAAGTGGCTGCCGCCGTCACGTTACACAAACCTGTGAGTCCGAGCAACCAGTGCTTCAAGTCTACCGTATGTCATGTATTAACATATTGTTATTCACGGCCATGTCATCCCTTTAACCAGTTTGATGCTTTTATTCTTCCAGATGACCTTCCAGCAGATCTGTAAAGATGTCCACATGGTCAAGACTAATGGACAGCAGGTTTTCATCGAGTCCCGTAACCGCCCTACACCCAGAAAAATCACACGCACAGGTAAAATACACTATAGTTATAGTAATATTCATCTCTGGTAAGAAAGAGTTGTTTTCTTAACTGGTAATGTTAAAAGGACTTCACCGAGTGGGAGGAGAACTGGGCATCTAAATAATTTCCCGTTCCTTTTTTCTTCTTCATTCAGCCGCAACGAGCATCAGAGCCATCACCAGCGACCCAATCAGAAGTCTAATAGCCGTCATTGCAAAACCACCCAAAGCTTTCGTCCCTGCCCCGCTCCTACCGAAGGAGCCCCCTACTGGCTACTCCTACCAGCAGATCAACTGCCTGGACAGCATCATACGGTGTGTGTGTGTGTAACCCTGAAGCTATTCTATCGCCACATTTCGCGTGCTATTACTTCACTCATCCATCATTTGTCTGACTCTATGCAGGTACTTGGACAGCTGTAACATTCCTAACACTGTAAAAAGGAAGTGTGGCTCCTACAGTGCCTCCTCTACATCTGATGAGGACAAACAGCGAGAGGCCGGCAACCACACAGGTACTTATCTGATGATTAACCAGAGCTGGTTTGGTTCTTTTTGTACGTAATTAGTTTGGTGTTTCTCGGAAGTTTGCATTACCAATATCTCTGATCCAATTATTGAAGTTTAATTTTTTTGGCGTCGGTGTGCATTTACCAACCAAAATCGTATTCTTGAATATGAACACATATACAGTATATATATATATTTCTAATATCATGACCACTTAACTTGATTACCAATATGCATGCTTGTTCATTGTGTCTGTTTGTCTGGACGGTACGCAATCATTGACAGAAACTTTTTGGGCTTGTTTTCTCTGCAGGTGGTTCAGGTAACCTTGTAAGTGAACCACCTCCTCTGCCTCCCCTGACCACGGCCGCAAAGGCAGAGAGTGTAGCCTCAGTCACGTCGCAGTGTAGCTTCAGCAGCACCATCGTGCATGTGGGAGACAAGAAGCCTCCCGAGTCAGGTGGGAATCCTCAACACTCACACTCTCTGAACGCTCAGGTTGTTTCTTTGAAATGACGAGACACGAGGTCGTTGCATGTCTTCAAAGTGTTAAGAGTTATCTTGCAGAACCCTGTAGCCGCATGGTAAAACTGCAAATTGAAGGTAATCTGATTTGCGTCTTTTTGCTTCTCATCCTGGAAATCTTCTCTTCTGAATTTCTGCGTGTCGCCTCTTTTGCGTACTTCTTTTGTTGCTTTATCCTTACGTGTTCTCCTGTGTCCGGTGTCTTTTTATGTGTCCTTTTTTTAAAAGAGACAATGTAACTTCTGTGTTTTTTTTTAATGCAAAGATATAATGTGACAGTAGCAAAAGTAAAGCAAACTAGCGCAGCACTGTCTATTACCCACCATACGCGAATGGTCATAATAGACCAAGAAAAATCCATTGTTGTAAAGAGTGCATTTTTTGTAATTGACTTTTCATTTGTCAGAAGAAGAACGTGCCATTACTGCTTTCAACAGTCACTCTTTAACAGACCTCTGTGCTTGTTCCTCATCACAGACATTATCATGGAGGAGGCTCCTTCAACTTCAACTCCTGCGCCTCCTACAACGACACCAGCTCGTCCCGCCGCTTACCCAGCAATCACCTTCCCCCCTCCTCAGGCCGCTCTACCAATAAGGGACAGCCGGAGAAGGGGAAGTGTTGCAGGAGGAGGGGGCCGCATGGGTCTCACAAAGGAGGTGCTCTCCACCCACACCCATCAGGAGGAGCAGACATTCCTGGACCGCTTCAAGGACCTCAGCAAGCTGCGTGTTTTTGATCAGGCGGCACCTTCGACGCTGCACAGCCAGAACCCGGCTGCCAACCCCCTGTCACGAGGTAGAGGCACATGTCATGTGTATATTTACACGTTGCATATCGATACCTGTTATCAGTCGAGTGTCAACACGGCAGACGTTTTGCTTAATTCGGCGTCGCCTTCTCTTTTCCAGGAGTGCGTTGTTCTCGGGATTACCCCGCCGCAGGTAGCAGCACCGGTCACAGACGTGGCGGTAAGAGGCTCAAGCACCAGGAGTCATCTGACCGGCACAGCTCTCTGGAGCTGAGCGGGAGTCCGCTTGACCGCAGGACCAGCATAGCTCCCATGCCCCTCAACATCGCCATCGGAGCCCCGACAAACTCGGCCTCGTGGCCGTCTGTCACCTCTCAGGCCATCATTCTCGCCCAACCCATTGCCGTCCCAGATCCATCGCATTTCCCCCCGACCCAGCTGGTACCTCCCATGGTGGCCCTCGTTCTTCCCAACTACATGTTCCCCCAGATGGGTGCGCCGATGGCTCAGCCAGGCCCCGCCCCCTTCTTCAATCCTAACTTCACATACCCCGTCGCCACCCAAGCATCTCTCCCCGCTGTGGTTTCACGCCCCTTATCGATCCCGGCCTCCTGCTCCCCGTCTCGGAGCTGCACCCCACAGTCCTGCAGTCAGAGACACGCTGACCGCGAGGGCAAAGAGTCCCCCCTCTTCCAGTCCAGATGCTCCTCGCCGCTCAACCTTTTGCAGCTGGAGGAAACGCCAAGCAACCGTCTCGAGGTCGCCACGGCCTTTGTGCCAACGCAGCAGGCCGGGCCTTCTGTGCAGGGCGGTGCAGCCTGGGGGCCGAACTCTGACGATGCCTCCAAGGAGAACAAGAACGTACGTACACAGATGTTCAGGATAGGATGTTAACGTTTGAAAATCATTAGAACATAAAACCATTATCCATTTAAAATGTATCTAAACCCAAAACTTTTTCCCCCAATTAGGGTGATGCTAATGAGTCCAACAACGACGCCATGTCCACTTCCAGCGACCTGCTCGATGTATTGCTTCAGGAAGACGCCCGCTCGGGCACCGGCTCAGCTGCCTCCGGTTCAGGGTCGTCAGGCACCAGGTCTTTTGGCTCAAATGGCTGCAACTCCTCTGGCACCAGCGGCATGAGTAAGTCGTCACTTTTTACCGTCTGAGATTATAGATCGCATCCATATTTCAGTACAGACTCCTTTTGAGATAATTGATGTCAGAATTCAATTTTCCGGGAGAGATATCCTGTATACATTAAACATTGTATTTTTCAAAACATTTACTTTCCATAACATGGAAAATGAAACGTAATGCTGTAATTCTTCTTAGTTTTCTTTCCCCTGTTGCTGTAGCCCAAAATTAATTCTCAACTTTCCCCTCCGTGTCCGACTCAGGCAGCCACACCAGCAAGTACTTCGGTAGCATCGACTCATCGGAGAACGACCACTCGCGCAAACAGGCAGCAGGGGTCAGCAGCAGTGCCGGAGGAGACGGTGGCGAGGAGCAGTTCATCAAGTGTGTCCTGCAGGACCCCATCTGGCTGCTGATGGCCAACACCGACGACAAGGTCATGATGACCTATCAGCTGCCCGTCAGGTACGACACTGGGCAGAAACGTGACCACACGGCAGCCTTTTTAGTTTACTTTAGTTTCAGACTTGCTGGAACTTTACAGACTCAATGTCAGACTTCCAGTGACCCTCTTTCTCTCCCTCGCACAACAGAGACATGGAGAGTGTTCTCCGAGCGGACCGCGAGGCCTTGAGGAGCATGCAGAAACACCAGCCCCGCTTCACCGAGGACCAGAAGAGGGAGCTGAGCCAAGTGCACCCCTGGATCCGCACAGGATGCCTGCCCCGAGCCATCAACATCTCCGTAAGTACACTCTCCCCCGAGCCTTGAATGATGAAGAGTATGAATTATTATTTCGATACATCAAGTAAGGCTGAAAATGGAATGAGACAAAATTATAAAATAATGCAGACAATGTACAGAGCTAAAGCAAAGTCACTGCCAGACTGTGTATGATTTGAGAGATGTTTGTAAGTTCACGGTACAAAAGGCTAAAAAAGGGATTAAAAAAAGATGTATTTCTGTTGTAGGGGTCCAATTATAGAATAATGTTGAAATGGATGTAAGAATGGTGAACTCCTTTTTGGTTTTCAAGGGAATTATTTATAAAACAATTCTTGAGAGTTAAAAATGTATTAATATGGAAGATGTATGTGGTAGTATATATAAATATATTTTGTTTTTTATTTTGTTTATTGTTATTTTTTCTTCTTTATTTTATATTAATTTTCTGATTTATTTTGATTTCAATTTAGGATAGGAATTTATTAGCATTTTTTGCTTCTACCTATACCTTTTCAGTCTTTCTCTTTTGTATATTATATAGGATAATATTGTATTTGATTGACTGAATAAAATACACAAACAAACAAACAATCATGTAGTATTTAGTTTTATTTGTATCTTTTATTACTGCTCTAATGTGCACCCGCTGCTGTGATCCTGCAATATGTCCCCACTGTGGGTCTAATCAAGGAATATCTCCTCTAACGTGTTTGTTTCTGGTTTCTTTCAGGGCTGTACAGGCTGCAAGTCTCCGCCTCTTGCCGCTCCCGCAGCCGCGCTGTTAGATGTGGAGAACAACGAGATGGAGCAGTGCAGTGTGCAGAAAGCTCAGGAGGAGGGCGCCAGAGAGAGCAAGACAAATCAGTCCGAGACAGCCATAGATGAAGCACATGCAGAGGATGAAGACGAAGAAGAGAAAGGAACATAAGACGGCAACCAAGACGTGAAAGAAAACTCTGGCATGACTCACTAAGTAGATGGTCGAAGATAAAGCACACTATCAGGACGATTCTACGCCGATACGCAGGAAATGTGCACGTTCCAGCACTTCCTGTCCCCAAAACATTTTTACATGAGGTGTAAAGTGGTCGAAACGGGACTCGCTGTGAGCAAACGATGCATATCGGTCCAGACAACTTCACTTTGTTGTTTGACGGGTCAGGCCGGACACTTGGCCCGGTTCATTCTCCATGGAGTCTGACTTTGATGACCGCACACCGGGCACGTTGTATGACCGCATATTAAATGCCTTCGAAGCTCTTCACTCTCCGTGTTCTTGCAGTTCTTGGCATGTGTTGAAGTTGTACGATAATCTGCGAGGTCTAAAGGGAATGTGGTGGATAAAGGCGCATTTACGAGATGCTGCACCACAGCGCCGTCGTCTCGTTTGGCTCACGAGGGAAAGAAGAGAAGAGAGTTCATCTGTGACTTCTCGTTGTTGAATGTTTCCCAGGTCGTCTGCGATCTTTCTCCCAGTTGCATCCTGTTTCTATCAAAGACGACCTTTCCCCCCTTCTTCTTTTAATGGAGAAATGTTTCCCTCGTTCTAGTGGAAACCAGGTTATTTTGTAAACGATGTGTATATTTTTCTACTTTCCTCCCCTTCAAAGAGAGAAAGGAGATATGCCTGAAAAAAGTGTCGACTGTAGAAAATGTGAAAATCCAGGATCGAAATCATGTCTGCAATGAAAGGACAAACGACAAGAAGCCTTTGAAGCGGACATGTTGTTTCTCTCTCACACGTCACAGTGTTCCCCAAGCGGCCAGCACCCTAAGGAGCTCTTGTGTGGCCAGAAAGAGGAGGAAGTCTGGAGAGTGTTTGTTTACTGCTTTTCTTTCCCTCTGTCGCTCTCTCTTCCCCTCTGTGGCACTGTTCTGGTCATGTGATATCCTCTGCTTTATGGCGTCAGTGTTGTCTGCAACAATTTCTAACTATTTTTTGTGAAGTTCTTTGTCCAATAAAAATGATATGAAAATAATTTAAATGTGAATTCAGATTTATTTTTTCCCCTTTCTGCAGTTCTCTTTATGATTGCATCTCGTCGCAGTCTATTTGTGTCGTTGGGTGTTTTGTTGGCCTGGAGACTGAACTGTGTCCTGAATGAACTGGAAGCAGAGAGCCACCCACAGCCTCCTTCTATTCGCCTGTGGTTTCCTCCCAGTGGTCACCGCAGCCTGAAAAAGGCCAGAGGCAGGCCCTGGTTCAAACCCCAGGCTGCCCTCATTGTCCTGATAACAATGACGACAAAGGTCGTGATGTACGTGGGTCGTTTTGTGAGAGCTGATTTTATTTGAGGTTTTATTTAAAGCCACATGAGCGTTAAACGCAACTCTTTTCTACAAATCCTTTAGCTGTAGAGTTGCACATATTTCAAGTCTTGCATTTCTATTCGCAAATAGATGTTGCACTCTGTATTTAAGTATTACTTACTTTTAACCTACCAGCTAACATGCTCACAATGACAAATGGATGGCGTTTAGCAGCTTATTAGCACAAAACACGAAGCACAACATAAGGCCAAGTGGAGTATTTGGTCTCATTGCAGAATAAAAGTTAGATTTCTTGAATTACAGCTCAATGTATCCAATGTTCAGACGAAGAGAAAAACAAAAGCTGTTTTAAAGCGGAAGAAAAAGTAGACAAGTGCAGTATTCAAGCTGTAATACATGAGCATGATATTGCAAACCTTTCAAAATAAGTCATTTACACTCATGTCATCAACATCATCTTTTTTTTTATTTGCTCCGATAAAATAATCAATAATCAACACATTACATCGATAATTAGAGATGCTCATTCGTTCTAATTATGCTGAAGCATTCCAACTAATTAGAAAAAGATATACACATTTAAAAAAGATTTGTATATCATCACTACGGCCACAATTCTTACTCTTTAGGCATTCTTTTCTGGTAAACGGAAAACAGGCTCCTCCCCCGTCACGGAAAACAGACTCCTCCTCCATTACAAAAAACAGGCTCCTCCCCCGTCACGGAAAACAGGCTCCTCCCCGTCACAAAAACAGGCTCCTCCCCCGTCACGGAAAACAAGCCCCTCCCCCGTCACAAAAACAGGCTCCTCCCCGCAACGCATTTTCAGCAGGAAATGCTCTTTCTATTTTGTTCTCAATATCAATCTTTACATTTTGATAAAGTAGCAGGAGAATGCCAAAGTTATAATGTGGGTGTTCAATATCTAAAATTCCATGACACTATCCAATATTAATCAAAACATTTCACACAAAATAACAAGTGTCCCCTCCAGGTGGGTTCAGCTCACGTCTCTCACATAAATGTAACTGCTGGATCATTTGGACATTATTTCCCAGCTGTCCCTCTAATTTTTCATCTCATCCGTGTACCTTTATGAAGCAGAAATCATACAGCCCAGGGGATCACGTAACTATATTTTTTGCATATCAGTATTCATTATCTGGGGACCATGAATGTCGGCATATAATCCATCGAAAAAATGTTGAGATATGAGTGAAAATGTTGACCTGCTGCGGTTGCTCAAGAGGAAAAGTCGGGGGATTCCTAAAATCCTTAGAAATCATCCTCTGAGGGCCGCGAATGTTTGTGCACATTTTTTTGCGACAACAGATCCAGCGGTTGTTGAGATATTTCGGTCTGGATCAAAGTGGCTGACCAACCAAACAACTGCAGACCGACGTTGCCAAACACAGATCCCTGGCTGCTTTAGTGCATTCAATAGGTTATTACTAAAGTTCATTCTTTTAAAGACCAAACTTCACACAGAGCTGTGGATATTTAATATCGTGGATGATAAATTGTTTCTTCAGTTTCTTCATCAGATTAGTTGTTATACATCAAACATTCCAGAACAATCTCAGCTCTCTATTCAATGAGGCTCAGTTGCCTGGTGCCATGTTCTCCATCACGTGAGGTGGGAGGTCCTTTGTGATTTACTGAGTGTTCATTCTAAATGTTGACAGACAAACGGATTGACCAATCACGTTGAAGGTTTCGTGTGACGAGTTCTTTCCGAGTTATTACACACACACACACACATATACAGTGGTACTCTGTCCATAAGCACGTCCACTTCCCTCCTCGCCCCTCCCCATTTTGATACTTGCCTCCCTCCACGCCTCCACTCCAAATTCTCCCTCCCTCCCTCCCTCCCTCCCTCCTCTTCTTCTTCTCCTCTCCCGTCTTTTCCTAACAACAAGGACAGCAGGATGGGGGACCGGGTGTGGACTGTGTGCCTTCTTGTCATTCTGACGCTGGGATGGACCGAAGCTCAGAGTCAGAGCAACTTCTCCAGGTCAGTGAGACATTGTCGATATACCCAGGGTGTGTGTGTGTGTGTGTGTGTGTCAACTATATGGCTATCAATGTCCCTCTTGTGCATTTGTTTTCTTGCTTGTGCACATGTGGCATGCCGTTTTCAGGCATCTGTCGAGATTAAATACTGTGTGTGAGATGTTTTTCTTCTTCTCCCGGTTGCTGTACTGTGGTTAAAGAAAGTGCAGTTGAAATAGAAGGTTGCAGTGATGTGGTCGGCGTCCCGTAAACACGTCAAACGACAGATGTGGTGATTTAACTGGTTAAAATGTATACAATCTGACTTTTATCTTCTAAATCCAGCTTTTGGGCTCAGGAAATGCTCGTCGAACCTGTTATTTGCACCGCCGTCGCTACGCTTCCACACACATGCGGGTGGTCGACGGAACATGAGGACACAAACAAATGCCTGTGGGCTGTCCAGCTCCAGAGGGTCAGAAGGGAGGGACGCCACTGGTTGTTGGTTTTTGGTTAAATGTGGCCTTAAAGTACCCAAGACACACAACGTGGGCCTGAAGATTAGGACGGAAAAGAAAAATGGACTGTTAATCGGTAGCAATGTATAAAGATGATGAATTTGGGCCTCTTTTTCTTCAAGAAATAAGCATAAAAAACAATATAAATTGAGCCGCAGATTCAAGTTTGATGATTAAACGCAGGAGACGACGACGAGCTGACAAGAGCAAACCGACATCCAAATTAACGAGTCAGCTGCCAAATTAAAAGTTGAGGCATTCCCCACTTTTACCAAACTCCATCTGCTCAAAGTAAATACCTGTTTTTAGTGTTTTTCGTCCTTCTGGCTCGGTTTCACCAACTTTTTAAGAAGCAAAAAAAAACACAAATCAGGAGAGTTCATTGGGAACCTCCCCGGAGTCAGAGCACAGAGACAGACTGTGCCACTGTGGTTTTCAGCGCGTATGTAATAGTGTGTGTGTGCGCTCTGCCTCAATACTCTTAGTAAAGCCGTGTTTTCTCCCGGTGTTGAATGCAGTTGATGGCGGTTGTGTGATTCTCCTTTTTAGGCCCATCTTCCACTGCGGAGGCCACCTGGTCACAGACTCCGGCATCGTGGCCAGTGAAGGATTCCCCACGCCCTACAAACCCAACAGTAAATGCACCTGGTACATCACTGTGAGTCACTTTCAAAATCACCACACCATGAAGCCACGGCCTGTCATTATCGACCAGTCAGATTATGCATTAACAATTTTTTTTTTAAATTCATTCACAATGTGAGTGTAAAATCTACCACAACCACGAGCTAGACAGTTGATCATTACACTGTGAGTGGGGGAGCAGACAGTGTTAGCAACAAATCACACCTTTATCACTTAGTGTGTGGAGTTTGTGGTCACCTTCAATGAACCGAAATGAGTGAAAACAAATGTGTCGGTTTGCAATGACAGGATAATGGTAAGATATTGTGTAATAATCACAACCAACTGTAAATATGTTAGTTTTACAAGCAGCGGGTACGATTTGTGATATGTATATGTATGATATGTTATACCAGCACAAGTAATGCTGCAGAAATAAAACACTTGAATTAGAGGAACTGAGCAAGATTGCATGATAATTGTGCTATTTTTTCTTTTTTTCTTTCATAAATTATAGTGTTGCTTTAAGGTTCTCTTTTTTCCTTCATGCCTCCAGGGATTAAACTACTCTGGAGTCATTTGTGGTTTGTATTCAACTCCATTTTATATTCTTAGGGTTTCTTCCATTTATTCAAAATGTTGAAAATATAGGGTGTAAAAAAAGATTGGGTTCTATATGACTTTAAAACACTTTTTCAAAATGATGTAGTTATAAAGTCAGGCAGAAAAGCTTAACAAACAAACTAAAAATTAAGCAGACAGGCACCCAGAAACTTACCAAAACTCTCCACTATAGATCAGTGACTGGTCTTATGCTTTCTCAGTCTGACCTGGAACGTACCATCTGCTCAACAGGGGGAGCTAGACTAATACAAAGCCTCAAAAGTACCGAAAAACAAACAAAGCATCAAATAAATTAGATTCCTTTGTAACGGCTGACAATCAAAGAATTGTTGAACTCATGACTCCATGTATATTATGGCTGCACCGTATACAAAATTGCACATATTTTGTACATCACGTGGGTCTTCGGGACCTTTGATATTTTTACCAGAATTCAAAATGAAGTTCAAAAATGAAATTCTACATTCACCTGAGGCTAAAACTGCTGACACTTTTTCCTCAAAGCATCACTTGTCGCCCCCTCCAGGTCCCGGAGGGTCACGTGGTAATGCTGTCGTTCCGCCTCTTCGACATGGAGGCTGACCCCACCTGTCGCTACGACTACCTGGACATCTACAACGGTCACACCCGCTTGGTGCAGAAGCTGGGTCGGTTCTGTGGGACGTTCCGGCCCGGCGCCATCATCGCCACCTCCAACACCATGATGTTAGAGATGGTGTCAGACGACTCCACTGGAGGAAGAGGCTTTCTCGCTGCCTTCAGTGCAGGGAAGCCCCACATGGAAGGTGGGGGACGAGTAATCCCACAAACATCGAAAGATGCGGTCCACGAAGATGAAGCTACATTATATCCAATGATTTTCTGGTGTTTGACGGCAGCTCCGACGTCGTCTCGGCTGGTTTTCTTACAGATTTGTATTGTCTATAAAACTATATTCTTATTTACTTACCCTCAGAAAGAGTGACACAATAATCTCTGGAATAAACACATCTTAAAAATTCAGGATACCCCCCTAAAAAAAATCCCAAATTACATAATTGAGCTAAAAACTGTTTCCAGAAGCACCTGCCACACATATGCTTGAATATGGTGTCAAAGGACAATAAAAAACGGTTTCCTTATTTCAAAAAGGTGTCTGGTGAATGAGCATGTTTTCCTTGTTTTTCCCCACAGAGCACCAGTTCTGTGGCGGGCGTCTGACGAAAGCACAAGGCTCTGTGAAGACGCCCAACTGGCCCAACTCTAATTACCCAGCAGGCATCAGCTGCTCCTGGCACATCTCTGTAGAACCAAACAATGTAAGCCAATATTTAGTTAGTTAAAGACATTTACATGTTATAAACGGTCCTGCAGTAACAACCTGACATTAGTGTTCTTCAGATGGCGGGAAGTTTTGGTGAAGAGTAATGTTGGCCAGCTAGGCTTTCCACGTGTACTTTCCTCACAAACGCTGAATATTGTTCAGGAGCAAACGTCTTGAATCCCTAATTTGATACTTTGGTTGTTAATTTAGAGCACGATGGGTTCTCCCAAATGTTAAAGGTTTTAAAAGTAAAAATATATAGAAATAGTCGGCTATCATTATATTTTAGAGTGACTTACCCAGAAAGTGAGGAGCTATGTGTGTCATCTAAGGCTAGTTAGAAGGAGAAGGAGAAATGAAAATAGCAGTTATGGGGCCCGTCACAAGGAAACGTTATACCTCCGGTCCCCGATGGAGCGTACGTGTGTTTGTGAGTGCGTGACAGCTTCTCTGAGACGAAGTTCAAATGAAAGGCTCCATTGAGTTGCCTGAAGGTGTGCTCGTATGAGCCAAAAGATTGAAAGTAAGGAAACTGGGTAGGAAGCAGGAGCGAGGGAGAGAGTAAATGCCCTTCTGTATTTCAGAAGTCTGGCCCTTCTCCTCCACCAGCACCACAAGCTACTGTACTGTATGTCTGCACTGTGCTGGATTCAGGGAAGCTAGTTGGGAACATACCAGCTCACATCATTAATTCCCAGTCATAAACGTCATAGTTTATACTGGCATGTTGTGCGTGTTCTCTTCCTCAGGTGATCGAGGTGAAGTTTGTGAAGCTGGACTTGGAGCCTGACACCTACTGTCGCTACGACTATGTGGCGCTGTTTAACGGGGGGGAGAGGCAAAACTCACGGCGGATTGGGAAATTCTGTGGAGACAACTCACCGGGGTGAGATTGATTATCAGAAATGGGGGATAAAAGAGGCTTTTTTTTTTAAAGACATGGCTTGCAGCTGAGCTGTGCCAACGATTCCCCTTCGCTAATCCTCCACCTGTCCTTTTTCCTCTCTAATTCCGTCATCCCTTTCGTAGAATAATAGTGACACACGGGAACGAGCTCCT
Source organism: Pseudoliparis swirei (assembly GCF_029220125.1). NCBI lineage: Eukaryota > Metazoa > Chordata > Actinopteri > Perciformes > Liparidae > Pseudoliparis > Pseudoliparis swirei. The sequence continues at coordinate 7,087,121 of NC_079408.1, forward strand.
CGTCCAGTTCGTCTCCGACCTCAGCGTGACCTCAGATGGCTTCCTGGCCCACTATTCCAGTGTGCCCCGCGGGTCTCGGGCGCCCACGGCTGGGGGCGACTTCATCTACGGACCTCAGACCACCTCAATGCCAGAAAGAGCAGCCGTGAAGCCAAGCAAACCCGCCAATCCAACCCCCAAACCAAGGCCTGGCCCTAAACCCAGCCCAAAACCAGCCAAAAAACCACTCGTGAAGATACCACTGAAACCTCCACCACGCAAACCCATCAACAAACCCACGGCTAAACCCAAACCGGCTAAACCCAAACCAGCTAAACCCTCACCCAAAGCACCTGTTAAAAAACCCTCACGTAAACCTGGATTTAAACCTAAAGCTAAACCTACACCTAAACCTAAGATTATCAAGACAATGCTCAAACCGAGCATCAAGGCTAAACCCACACGTAAGCCTGCACTGAAGACCAAACCCACCTCAAAACCAGGTGTCAAACCAGTAAAGCCAACCTCTAGGAGCAGAGTTAGACCAACAGCCAAACCCAAGATTAAGCCTAAAGTAACACTTAAACCTGGAGTAAGCAAGACGGTCACAAAGAAGCCTTTCGTGAGCAAGAAACGTGAGTGGAAGAAACTGATTTTAACGATCTACACTTTGCTTTCATGTGTGCATACACCCGTGTCGAGCAGCAATGCAATGTCCTCATCTGGTGTTTCTTGTCGTGTGCGTTTTCTTTAGCGTTACCTCTGAACCCGCTGTGCACACGAGCCTGTAAGAGGACAGGAACTCTCCAGTCGAGCTTCTGCCCGAATGACTTTGGTGAGTCAACTTCTGTGTCCAGACACAATAATCACATATTAATTCATTAAATTCTTCACAGTAATCGGGGCATCATTTGTAAAACCCTGTTTTTATATATCTCTTTATTTCAGTGATTACGGGTAAGATTACATCTTTGACCACTGGTCCGAGGGGCTCGGCGACAGTTGAGGTGTCCCTGATCAAAGTCTACAAGGCGGGAAAACTCAACATTACCAAATTAGGGCCCATCATGACGGTCACACTGGCCTCCACCTGCAAGAGATGCCCCGGGCAAATCAAAGGTACAGCTATCTGAACTTAAAGCCTTTTCTTTCTCTGCATATTACACACACACACATACACACGTACACAAACAAACACGTGCACACAACATTTGTACTGACTGAAATGTGTCCAACAATGAAATACTGAAAATTGACATGAATACCTGTCTTCATAAATGCAATATCTTACTATCTTATTAATAACACTAAATGTTGATCAGAAATTAAACAATGACCAATTCTAGAAAATAAACACAAAAATATAATCTTTAGTATTTTAAAGATAAGAATAAAACATCAAATAGCAGCAGTACATATGATATTTAACCCTCGTTTATTCCCTCTGGCTATATTTTGGCTAATGAACAACAAAATAGCACAAACTCATTGTATGCAGACGATGTGATTCTTTATTTAACCAAATATCCCAGTGATTAAAAGCAGAAATATAATATAGTTAAGTGTTTCATTACAAATTAAATTTGAGATGCAATTGTGAATTTGTTTGATTCTTATTGGAAGTAATTAATGTAACACATAATGACGATGACATAAAGAGTATATTCGTTCAGTCAAACAATATGTGTCCATTAGTTTACTCACATGACCCCGGTATTTGACAATTTCTGACAATGTATTTTTCTTGTCCAGGCCGTAACTATGTTTTGATGGGAAAGATCGACTCACAGGGCAACGGCCTCCTCAGCCCCTCCAGCTTCAGTCTTCTCTACAGGCCCATCCACGCCAAAGCTCTGGCCAACCTCCTGCGCAAACCCTGCTGACATCTCAGCCCCGCCCACCAACGGATGACGGACAACACCGACTATCTCGCTGAAAACATGTAACTTAACAAAAAGAGTGAAAATATTAGAAGTAATATCCCAGCCTACATTTTTTTTTTTAACATAATGCAATGCTATTTTTAAAGAAAAGAGTAAACTCACATCATAAAGTATTTTATTTCGTATTTTGTATGTAAATTATAACATTTGTGATAAAAGATTCACATCAATTAAACATGTGATTCTGTCGCTGATATACACGTGAATGAGGAGCAGGTGGGCAGGTGGGTGTGGGGGTCATGTGGCAGCTACTGGACAGGTGCAGGGTGGAAGACAAAAATACAGCCTGGAACTTTGGGATGAATTCACAGCTTTTGTCGTCAGTAATTGCACAAATTAGACGAGCCTTGGTAAATACATCTACATAGAGAATTGAAGAACAATTTTCCAATGCAATGTTTCACAGTAGGGTTCATATTTACTAGGTAGAACAGTCTAGCTGATGTCTCTTGAGTAAGATCTGTATGTAGGACATTTCACAAAAAGTGCTCTTCACTCAAACTATCGTGGGGAAATATTGTAGTAGCCGATACTAGTCTAACAAACTCACTTCTTGAAAAATAAATGACAAGATGTATGATGCCGAACTCCTTTGAAGTGCAAGAAAACAGCAAGAATACAGTAGTTATCATATAATATAATGTAATATCAATGATAAAGCAAGCTCAAAATAGAAAAGTGAATTAAATTGTTGTTTTTTCCAACTGAATAACCATTAAACTAAAACCAAAACTAGTATTTGTTGAAAAAACAATAAGGAAGTGCAATCATGGAAACAGAGATATATTAATCAGATAAGTCATCTCAAACTTCTGTGAGTAAGAGTATCTCATCGGTGTCTCTCCCTGACGGCCAGAGGCAACACTTTATCTGGAGGTTAGAGACGCTTCATGTGTGGCTCAACTTCCTGTTTCGGCATCTTTATTTCTTCTTCTTCTTGATACTCACTTCTGTTAACGAGAAGCGAAAGTCATACAACTCCAATGCATCAGATTGTCACGGGTTATCACAGGTTTAGTGGGGCAAGAGTTCTGGTGAGGAGAATCTAGGCAGGACTCGAGGTTTAAGAGAAACAAAATGTTTACTGAGAAAAAGGACATAGACGCTCTGGTTGTAGGCGAATTGGCACAAGAGACAAGCCTCACGACGGGTACAGAGACACGAATAAAGACAACAGTTCGACTGAGCTTAACTTTTATCATGACTTTATTGTTTCATGCAATTCAAATTATTTCAGTCAGAGCCCCCACAGAGATAATATAATAATATAACGTTCTTCCTCTGTCTCCAGGAAAATGATACGAACATATAGTTTTTGTGTTCATCCAGACCCGATTGCTCAACTGACCCGACTCAAGAACCCAGAGCTGTGGGAGGTGAAAATCAGAGGAAAGTAAACGACACGAAAGAAACCGAACAGGCAAAACAAAGAGGGGCTCAGGTTTATGCTCCACAATTGGCGAATTATAATAATAATATTTTTAAATGTTCTCCTCTCCACTTTCTATTGCGAGAAAATACCTCTGCTCCAATGTAACATAAATATATAAATATATATATACACATATATATATATTTATTGTGTCTGTTATAGAATAGAATAAGCTCATCAGCAGCTTTGAGCATGTTGCATTTCTTTCATCATGGTTCCCATCATTTCAAGCTAATAGACAATAAATTAATACGACATAATGATTTCCCCATTTGATATCCCCAAAAATACAACTCAAGTTCCTTTTGGAATGGGAGTGAGGGGAGATTCCTCCCGACTGCATCGCAGCTTCTGCAGAGGGAAAAGGCTCGGCGTCGATAAAACACCTGCAGACTTATTTGAGATCAGCGGTAAACATCGGACGCGTGTCTCAGCGAGGCGATCGAAACAAAAAAGGCACGGACGCGGTCGGTGTGGAGCTGAAACATGTTAGTCCTGTTGTGTCGAACAGCCGCATGAGACGCTCCTCGTCGCCCTCGCCGGTCGCTAGACGTCGTCGTCCGGGTCGGCTCGGCCGCACAGGAAGGCGCAGAAGCAGGCGCAGCAGCCGCCGACCACGAACAGAGCCAGGAGGATGTAGACGAAGGTGGTGGTCCAGAAGGCAAACAGGTAGAGGTTCCGGTCGCAGTACGGGTCCACATTGGTCGTGTTCCTGTCGTAGTTGGGCTCGTAAATAGAGTATATCCACACATTACCTAGGCAGGAAAGAGGAGAGAATAAATAGGCTGTTGGTCTATTTAATCCCAATCACACATATACACATGCATACATATAGTTACACACACACACACACACACATATATATATATATATATATCTACACACACATACACACACACACATATATATGTATACATACACACAGACATATATATATATACACACATATAATATACAGTATTTATATATATACATACATACATGCATATAAATAAATAAATATATTTGTTGTAATCTAACTTTGGTGTGATCCAACTTTTAATCTTCTTCAAGACAATTGTTTTGAGCAGTGTCAATAGTTTTTTTTTTTTTTATATATATTTTTTTGAAGAGCTGATAGAAGAGAGATGACCTGGTATGAGGGAAAAATAAATAGTTACTGCCACCACCCAGGTGCCACAGCAGTGTCACATATTCATGAGGACATCCCATGAGATCTATCAAAAGATGTTTAATGAACGTCTTTGGACTGGTTTCTTAAGCTGTGATTTTTAGAGAACTGAAGGACTGTGTCTCCTTTCAACGTCCTCATTTACAATTTGTTTAATTTCCTTTACATTTTTTATTCTAAGAAGGCACGGTGACCTCTCGGAGACATAGATGGACATCTAAAGGCCAACACGTGTTACTACAACTGGTGCACTGAATTGAGGTAAATTGCAGCCTGGAGAGCCTCCCAATTGGAGGACAAAAAAAAAGAGTTATAATGGCTACTAAAACAAAGGTAATAACAAAATTGAGTCAAAGCAAAATTCACTTAAGTCCATTATGTTCTTACACCAGCACTCGTGGTGTTTAATCAAGCCAACGCCTCAGCCACTTATGAAATTAAAACTTAACATAAAACGACATGACCTGATATGAGGTTTTTTTAAAAGTTAGAAACACTCATTTTGTCGGAGCTAAATGCTAATGCAGTCAAATAAAACCGCTCTGCAATACCGTATACCTTCTTAAAGGCTATGTTCAGTAATGTAGAAACAGTTTGTCGTATTTTGAAAGCTGTTGTTTGTGCTGTTATCAAATTTTAATCTCGTAGGTTGTTTACTTGATCTCCCCTCATTGATATACATTTGGAATGGCTGTTCGAGGTATCCCACGACTACATTTAAACGGGCACCGACCAGAAACCATCAGGAAGGAGTACTTCCCCCGGCTCTGGTGTGACGTCAGATCGACGGGTCACGCTCTCCTCCCGTGAGCTCATTGGTCAGCCCGCAATCTGTTTAAACTCACCGGCTATAAACCAGCAGAAGAAGAAGAAAGACGTCAACGAGTTCCAGGCCGTGCAGATTCGAGTGAGCGGGTTGACGGTGCCGTCTTCGGGGGTTCGGGCGCAGGGCAGGCAGGAGAGCACCGACAGCACCAGTCCAAAGACTCCCGCCACGATCAGATAGATGGGGATGTAGCGCTGCCGCGGGCAGTCGTCCAGATACACCGCACCTGGTGGACGGGATGCAATGCCGATCAATTGTGACTTTTCCGACATAGGAAACATGAAATTTCAGTGAAACAAATAACAGAAATCAAATGTCCGTGCGCGTGACTCGCTCTCTCACTCACCCATGGCAATCTGAGCAAAGGGTATGATCGAAAAAAAAAACTTTGAACATGCTGCAGGAAGAAAGAAAACATTTAGATGAAAGCGTGGACACACAAAACGGAATTTAACTACGAGAGGAACGTGTGAGATTCAGTTGCTCTCACCTAGTATCGGGGTTGAGGGTGGAGGCTGGCTGCGGATGCGCCGGATGAGGGCGGTGTTTGACATTTTCGGGAGTGGGGACTCTCACACCTGCAGAGGGAGATCGAGAAATGAGACCGAGGTGCAGACTTCTGCACGCTGAAACCAAAACATTTTCATTCAAAGTGATCATTATCAGCCAGAAGACGAGAAGAAAACAAACGTTTTTAAGAATGTTAACATATATTTGTTTCCTATGTTACAGGAGTGCAATGAGAGCGTTTTACTCTTTCAAGGAATTAGTCCAAGTTGACTTCAACCCTTCGTAAGCAGTCAAAGACTCCTTTTTGGATTACACTCCATTTCCCATAATGCAACTGGAAAGCGTCTCTCACTAGAACCTCGATGCCAGTTGAAAACCCGCTTCTTTCAAAGGCCACACAGAAGATGCAAGTCTCAAGCCCCCCCCCCCCCCTCCCCCCGATAACTTTACTATGACATCATCAGGGGTATTTTTCTTCAATTCCCCAACTTCTCTCCTCCAGAGTCACGTGACTCGTTTAGTCGTAATACGTTTTCACAGGTATCGGTATTCGTGTTGAATTTATGTTGAAGACATTGTGAGTGTTTAAGGACCAGGAATGACGCACGGACAGCTCTCGCATTCCTGTGGCTGCTCATTAGTGATCGAATCATGGGTCACGTCTGTTCATTTAGCCCCAAATTTATCCCAGCCTCAATTAAATTTAGTTCTCCTAATTGTGAGTGTCCACCACTCTTCGATATATAGTGATGGGAATCCTTTAGGCTTTTAAAATACTTTCAACTTTGTGTCATCTCCCCTCAATCTCTCCGACTGGTCAGCGAAACATGTGAACTCTACTCCAGCCCCCTATAACAAGACTAGTAATAAGGTTTCAAGATTAGTAATCTTCTTACACCAGATTCCTACTTCTGTTTTCTTATCTTACAAATATGCGTTTCGGTTTCGGAATGATGAAGACAGCTGGGGAACAATTTGATCATAAGAAAAGAGAAGTTCCTGTTATTGGAAGTCCTGTGACTCCTTGTTAAGGAACTAAAAGCTTCCTTCAGCCCATTGTTGTCTGCACAGCGACGTGAACTCCTGTGAAGATTTGGCAATTCACTTTCATTTCGAATACATCTTGGAACAAGAAAAAACCCTCATCAGCGGCAGGCATCTGTGAAAAAGCCCATTTACTGAAAGTCCAGTTCTTCCCGATCAGGGTCTTTTTGGGCCTTAATGTGGCCTCATGGTCCCTCAGGGCGAGATGCAATAAGTTCCTATATCTCATGGGAAAGGTTCCCGCATTCTAAAAATAGAAGATAAAAAGAAAGGGGGGGCTGATCGTGATTCACCCAAATGATGAATAGATTTTTAGGGCAACATATAATCTGTAAATATGCGTTAGTAAATCTCTCTCGGGGAGCCCTGCATTTGTCTAACCTCTGTCTCCGCCCCTGGATGATGATGCTGCACACAGTGCTCGGTTCAGTTCACAGGGTGACTGATTTATAAGAGGTTTGACTACATTCCCCAAAAAGCCAGTCGGACCAAAAAGTCTTACAGGATGAGCGGCAACACGAAAACACCCGAGTGCAGTGCACAGTACCGCTGCTAACCATGTTGGTGCCCTAAGCATAACTCCTTCATGATGCCCCCCTAATATTTCTAGACTGAAATAATATCGGCATTATAATTATTATAACTATGAGGATTTTTTTAGTTGCCTATGTTGTGGTGCCCCGTCAGGACTTGGTGCCCTACGCGCAGCGCGTAGTGCGCGTTATGGGAGCGGCGGCGCTGGCAGTGCACTTTAAACCGAAAAGCAGACGACAGACATCAGAACTACGACTCGGAGCACTTTCTGAATCTGTTCGAAAAACACATGTATGACATTTTGCTTCACGCGGAACACAATGCTGTCAAAGCTGAACAACAACAAAAAAGATTTTAAACTTCCAGAGCTCTGCTCCCCGGTGACGCGCCCACCAGAAAGTCAACTTCTGGAGTCTGATAAACGGGTTAAAGCTGCGAATGTTAACCCGCAATAAAAATAGTTTAAATATTAATGTCACGCAGGAAAAATAAAGTCCCCGGGCCGTGTGTGTGTGTTTTTTTTAAAATTCTCCGGCACATACCTTTCTGTGATTGAGTCGGGAGTTCACCTGCCGTCTGCTGCTGCGACAAGCCGCGCCTCGTGAGACGCCGAACCTCCAGCTCTCGGGAGCGCGCACGCCCAGAGCGGCGGTCACGTGGTCAGCTGATGCGCTCTCACGTATAATAGGCCCAAACTATTTGATCGGTGTTTCGTCGACCGTAATAAATTAGATAAGGCAAATAAAAGAAAATGTGCTCATCCGGCAGCCGAAAGGCATGTTAATGGAATTAGTATGAGACTGTTATTCTTGTGGAGCAGGTTCAGCTTAACCACCCCACTATTGTGGGAGTTATTAAAACCAGAACAAAATATCATTTTAGCAACTCATCTGAGGTTTTATGTGTAAAATGTTAACTGAAAAGTAATTAAAAGCTGTCAGAAGTTGCTATAATATCTCCCTGTGAAATGTAGAGGACGTATAAAGTAGCTCAACATCGACGAACTCAAGTTACGTAAAGAAGTGCACACACATTGTTTAGAAATCCTGCAAATAATGGAAATAAACAGACATATTTAGCCATTTTTAAAATGAGAAAAATTGCCCGGTGTTGATTATTTAATCTTTAGAAATTGTTTGAATAACACAAATGCAAATGGGATTTTTGTACATTTACATTCAAGCATATGAAGAAGATACCACTTCTAATGACAGCGACAGCAGGAAAACACATGACAAAAACAATAATATTTAAAATGATAGCACTCAAACTTATTTTGGCAGCAGTTTCAAATGTCATTTTGATAGACTGCTGAAGCCATGAAGGATGCCCACCTTCACGTCTGACCAGCAGATCACCACCAAACACAGTAAATAGTGAAACACCCAAAACACCTATAAGAGCTCAGAGTGTCAATGCACTACAGACTTCAACCCTAAAGGTTTTTTTATAACTCCGTCCAACAGCTTCTTCCCGGTAGTACGTTACCGGGGCAACCAGACGTTGTTGTTAATCACAAGTCGGTGAGGCAGACGCTGGAGGACGTCTCCACGTAGACGCTCCCTCGGGATTGGCCGCCTCGCAGATCGATCACATGGCTCCGACTCCTCTCGGACTCGGCCGTCTGGAGGCGAGCCTCGCCGAGCATGCAGTCCCACAGCCGACCTCTGCTCCACAACTGCACACAAGACGGGGTTGACTGTGTGTGTGTGTGCGTGTGCGTCTGTGTGTGTGTGTGTGTGTGTTTCAAACCTCAATAGAGATGGATGTGCTGGGGTATCTCCTGTAGAAAACAGCTCTGAGGTTGAACTCGGGGTTTCCCTGCGCCTTGAAAACATGCGTCTTGATGGTGTCATCCTCACACCGCACTATGGCATAAACATCTGGAGCTGTGGATCATGACACACAGCGCGGTGTAAAGAAGAAACAAGAGCAGAAGTAGGCCTTCAACCACAAACATGGCACGCCCTCCTCTATCTGTAGAACTGGAGGTGTGATGTTGTGCACCTGTCTGTTTGGGAGAGCCGAGTCCTGAAGCCCTGCGGAGGTGGACTGTGGTCACCACGGTGGGTTGACGTAGAAAACACTGGAAGACGGAGGGAGACGGCAAATCCTCCCTCAATTCTCTACACACACAAGAAAAGATGAACCAAAAGGAGGACGGGCAGTGAGGGTAGAAGAGGAAGGGCAGTTCAATCTGAGAGCAAGAAACGTACTGTTCCTGTAAAAGCCAAGGGCAATAATCACAATATTTTCATATTTTGAGTTTTTTTGCGTGGTGATTATTTTGTATTATTATTATTTGTTCACACTTTATATGTTTTTCTCATTCCTTTTTTTTACACAGGATAGAAATGTTGTGAGAATACCAGCACATCAAATCCACATTAGGCACTCTTGCAAGAAGGTTTGCACATATTGAAATAAATGCACTGTATCTTTTCACACTTATTTAACACCATAATGATTTAATATTTGATATATATATTTTAATTGTTGTTTGGGATTAAATTCGTTGTAAAGCACGTGAAGCCATTTCCATTTCGCACAGTAGAAAAACAGAACATAAAAAATAAAAAAAATGTCACATAATGTTGACGTAGCATTTTTTAAATATATATATTTATTATAATAATTCCATGAGCATAATAACTTTTTTTGCCATCCTCAAACATCTGTGACCGACCTGAGTCTGACATGGGAATGGCAGAAGAGGCGTAGCAGGAAGCGTCCCGTGACGCCCGGCAGGAAGGTGGTGGGCAGCACGACGTAGCGCCCCGCCGCCAGAGTCCCCCTCAGAGTCACGCTGCGGGAGTCCATGTAGACCGAGCTGGCCGCCTGCTCCACCACACACTGCACCCGGCTGCAGCGGTTCACCTCCACCTGGGCCGCGACAAGGCAGCAGCGGGGGGAACCATGACGTCTGTGAGAGCTGAAGACTATGGAGGACTCAAAATGACTTAAGTATAAATAAATAAATAAATGCATGAATAAATATAGGAATAAATAAATAAATGCTTAAATAAATGTATAAATAAATAAATAAATACAGGAATAAATACAGAAATGCTTAAATAAATGTATAAATAAATGAAGAAATACAGAAATGTAGAAATATATTTATTTAATGATGTCCTGTTGATTTATAACTTATATTTATTCATTCCTGTATTTATTTATTTATACATTTATTTAAGCATTTATTTATTTATACATTTATTTAAGCATTTATTTATTTATTCCTATATTTATTCATGCATTTATTTATTTATTTATTTATACTTAAGTCATTTTGAGTCCTCCATAGAAGACCTCTTGGTTCCCTTCGTGGTCCGTGCACTGCTCACCTTCAGCACCTCAAAGCCGATAGGCAGGTTTTCTCCTCCTCCATCTTTCCTCCGTATCCTCCTGTCCTCCTGCTGCAGACAGATCAGCACCTCCTGCTCTTTGCCTCCCACCTCAAACACGAACTAGAAAAGAAAACACGTGAATAAATTCATGCAGTCGTCACGAACTAGACGTTTCCATTTCAGCTTTACCTGAGGATTGTGCAGGAAAGTGTCTCTGTGGTTGATGCATCCTCCACATCGACTCCTCTTATCCATCTGCGCCTCCCATCCTCCCACCTCTCCGCCGTCCTCTTCCTCGTTCACCCTTTTCACAGCCTTATCTCGCTCACACTTTGCTCCCTCCCCTCCCTTCTTCTGCTGACTCTCCCCGAGTCTGGCCTCCTTCCGGTGGCCTCGCTGCTCAGTCACTCCAGGTTTGGAGCTGTTCTTCCCCAGGCTCAGCGCGTGGTTGCTGCTGCGCAGGACGACGGGTGGAGGTTTTCCCGCGGTGGTGGGAGCTTGAGCCCACTCTCCATAGCGCCGCACTTCCCTCCAGTGAGAGCTCGGCCACAGCAGAGCCCTCTCCACCAGCCGGCACACCACCACGTCAGTGAAGTAGTGACAGAAGTCCTCGAAATCCATCCTGAGGAACAGGAGAAGGAATAAAACAGTCGGACATTCATGTCATTTAACATTCATTCCCCATTGTTCTTTCCTCGCTGAGGTTAAGAGGGTCAAAACAAATAATAAAGCATGAAGATCTACCAGAACTCGCCAACGTCTCGGACAATCAGGCCCGTCTTCTCCCTCTCTGCACGACTCATCTGCTGCCACTGCTGCGACCTGCAGGGGGCGTGCAAGGAACACAATGCCAGAGGCAGCAGGGGGAAAGAAATGCAGGCTGCAAGGTTCAACAAACTGGAAATGACATGTGAAAAGTACAAGTAGCTTTTCAATTTCTGGAGACCTTTATAGGTCCATTTTGGCCATTTTGAGACTTTCTCAGACTTTCTTGATGTAAACGGCAGATGTCTCTTGTAAAACAGTTCCAACACCATTGTAAAATGTCAGAAATCGTAATTATAAGATGTTGTAAAAACAGACTGATGCTGTAAAACTCTCCCACAGCTCCAACAAAAGGTATGATGCACTCAGCAGCAGTCAGACATGTGGCAGTTGAAGCCAGTGCAGAGTTCAGAGCTCCCTCACCCCTGACTCCAGGCACCCGTCCAGTGTGTGGTCCCCCACGGGTTCCTCATGCGCACCATGAGGAGGCGGGACATCCAACCCGGCTCCGGCTCCCCCAGCCTCACCTTCCTCACTGCCGTGATCCCGTAGGCGTGTCCTCGAACCAGGCCGCAGTCCAGCAGCGACTCCACTGCCTCCCCCTCTGCTGGCTGAGAGATAACACACACGTGAATACGTGACACATATCTGCGTTGTGCATCTCTTTTGTATGAAGAAACTCCGAAATATAAGCTCTACCCGTATGGAGCAGGTGATGAGGGCTTTATGTTCATGAGCCTTCGCTAATGTCTGGAAGAAGGCCCTCCTGTGATCGCTGTGCAGGATCAGGGCCTCGCGGTCCAGGCTGAGGGGCTCCGGAACCCCGCCAGTGAAGTCGATGAGGGCCTCTGTCGTGTTTCCTCCCTCCAGAGCCTCGTAGCAACCATTTAGCCTGGAGAGTAACCAGATAGATTGACTGAATGATTCATCACTGGCCGCTCTTCTCCCTTTCCCATGTCTCACTCCACAGGTGTTTGTTTGTAGCAGAACGAGAGCATTTGTGGGCGTTGCCAAAGGATGTGCTTCCATGGTTACGATGGCTCTTGGGGCTCGTAGGGTCTTTACAGGGGACTGAGACTACACCGAGTCCTGGAGAGGGGAGGAATCTACAATCCTAGAGTCCTTACTTGGCGTAGGCCTTTTCCAGCAGGGCGCTCCAAAACTCTCGCGGCGTGGCCGAGCGGCAGAAGAGCAGCACTCCGTCCGCGCTGACCGGCAGTCGGTCGTCCACGACGACGTCCGTCCAACGGCCGAATCTCCAGAACCGGAAGTGGAAGATGCCGGCGTACAGATCGGCGTGCTTTGGATTCCACTCCTGGTCCACGTGGTCTGGGATCACCTGGAGATGAGATGGATGCATTGAAGGAAGGAAAAGAGGAGAGGAAGAAGGAAGCAAGAGAGAGAAAGGACGACACAAATACTCAACCTTCTTCCACAGAGATGGCTCGGCTGACAAGCAGGAAATGGCAGCCACCATCCAGCAGTTACCCAGACTGCCTTGGTGCAAGTCACGAGTGCTGACGCCATCAACAAACAGACGGGGGTCCTTACATATCTCCTGTGGGGTGTTTAGAAGAAAGAGACTTCAACCTCATATGAAAGAAAGACACATTAAACCTACTTTTATTTCATTTGTTTGGCTTATTTATGAATAAAACAAACAAGGAGCAGTAATATGATTCATTTGAAGTCATTTTTCTGGTCACTTGACAAATATAATCTTTTTTTTTGCTTTTCAAAACCCTCATCTTGCTCCTAAATGCTACAGTATGTTCACAAAATTCGCTAGCGTCTGTTTTTTAGTGCCGTATAGTGTACAATGAGCTTTTGAATCCAGCTGCAGGAAACAATGCTGATGAGAGCGGAGAGACTGAACTAAAATGAGGTCAAGTTGCAGGTCAGAAAACCCCAAAACGAAGGACACTAACATGCTCCGTAGATCTGAGGGGAAGTGCAATCAGGTGGTCGTTCTATGTGTGTTTTATATGCCACATTTGATCCTTTGTTGACATAAATATTGAAGTTATCGCAGTTTTAAACTTATTGTGCATCGCAGCCGTTAGCGTTTGGGGCCTGTGGGTGTCAGAGCACTGCCGAGGAGACAGATCCTGCGTGTGAGGAACTGTTGACCTCAGTTAGGACACGGTCAGGTGACAAGAGAGGTGCTGCTGGACACACGCAAACAAACGCACACCCGGCGGTCCGGACCCCATTAAATGTAACACCAGACTAGAAATGAACCGTGTGTCCAGTTGTCACCCGATCAGCTGACTGCCTGTTAATACACGCTTAAAATACCCGAGTGTGGCATTAGGAACACAATACCATTAACTCTTCTGCCTTGAATTAACAAATGAATCATCAGCAGGGCTTCACATTCAGAGCACGGCTTGGCCTCAACGAACGTCTAAACAGAACACACAAGTATTTGGGAATTTGAAACTAAATTAGGACCAATTCAAAGCATCTGTCTTCCAAAGTCTTCCAAATAATTGCATTTCTAAAAAACAAACAAAAAAGGCCTTAGCAAGTTTCTTTTATGAACGTCTTGAGTAAATTTGCAAATGTTTTCCTACTTATAAAGACAATTGTAATTTATAATTATAACTTATTATTTGTCATCAGTTTTCAGACTATTATGGGTCCAGGTCACTTTATTGATTCATTTACTAGGAATTCTTCTTTTTTATAAACAACTGGGAAGAAAAATAAAAGTGCACATAATTGATTATTGTAGACTTTGGTGGTAGTTTTCAGTCGTTCTTTGACCAGTATGACAGTGAGAACGGTATTACACATCATGGTGTTTAGAGGGCTTACATTTATTTTGTTTACTGGCGGCTGTAGCTCAGTGGGGTAAGAGGGTCGTCCTGCAACCCTAAGGTTGTAGGTTCGATCCCCGCTCTCCCCATTAGTTGCAGTGTGTCCTTGAGCAAGGAACACTGAACCCCAGTTGCTTCAGGCCTGCATCACTGTGCATAACTGCTAAAACTAAGATGGGTTAAATGCAGAAGCAATTTCCCCTTGGGGGGGTGTAAAAAAATTATTAAGAAATGCAAAAACTAAGATTTCTTTCTGGGGGAATCTGACACAAATGATTATTTTACTCATTTTGTAGTCTCCATCACACTAAAACATGTGTATTCTTAGTCGTACAATGATACTTTGTGTTTATACATGCTTAAACTATTACCTAACAAGTTGCACTATTGCATTTTGTTTTTTGGCCATTGTCACGGGACATTAAATAAGGTAACCTTGACTTTAACCTCTAATTCCATTGCCCCCGTTAAAGGCCGCTTTGCTTGCTGGAGCAACAATAAGCACTGATACTTCTACACAGCTACACCCATCCCAACACCGGGCTAAAAACACCTGGGCTATTTAAATTGTCTGCTTCCTTTTATAAACTCAGCCACACACACACACACACACACACACACTCACACACTCACACGCCCCAGTAGAGCGTCCAATCGGCATCACGCGCCACTCAAGGTCTCACTGTCTGACGCCTCTCCCATAATAGAAAGTACTTTAATTAACCCTAATCTGATGGAAGCATGGCACGCTGATCCGGGCCACTCGATTTAGATGAGGGAGGAGAAGGGGTAGATTTGTAAAATAACTCCTTCCTGCGTGAACCGACTTGAACTCTGAACACGTGGCGATGCAGATGTGTCGACGCAATACCTCATCAGATATCTATTTGACACCATTTCCGGGAAGAGCTTGTCCCTTGGTGTCACACTCACCCTCGGCCTCTTCCAGGTCAGCCCGGGCGGGGGCTCCCTCTTGTAGAAGAGGGACTGTGCGGTGGCGGGGAACAGGGGGTCCTTGAAGAGCGCACCTCGACGCAGGCAAGACCGCCTCAGCTGGCGAAAGCTTTGACCCTGGAAGCTGTTCACTCGTTCGGGCATCGTGGCCCAGAGGGGAGAGGCTTCAGGACGGGGTGGAAAGATGACGAGAAATGGGGGGAGAGATGATGCTCACGAAGCAGCAGACGGTGACACTGTCCACTTATTTATAACATTCTTAAATTAATTTCAAATTACAACAGCGATGTCACAAAGTCGAAGACAGAAGAGATCCAGTTGTAAAAAAAGAGCAGGACAGTTATCAAACATCAGCGTTCGTCTTCGTGATGTCGTTTCTTTCTGAAGTGAAGAGTGGTTTGGTAACTATTATTATATTATTAGGTAACTTGTTATTTCTTTCACCGCTACTTAACTTTTTGTCAGACAAAAAGGCTTCTTTTGTAAACCTAATTCGAGTGCTGGCGGGCAAAATGTAAACACTGATTTTCTTTGTTTGCATATTTACAAGTCATACAGTCAGTGTGCTGATATGCTGGTGAGATATATGTGTGATGGCTCGACCATAACATCAAAATACATAGGTACTGTATATAGCCGGGGGAGCCGGAGGTCCTGTAGGGTCAGTGTGTGTGCGCGTGTGTGCGTGTGTGTGTGTGTGTGCGTGTGTGTGAGTGCGCGCGTGTGTGTGTTGATGGCGGGGTCAACTCAGAGTCTCGCTGTGCAGAGAAGAGAAACAGAGACGAAACCCTGCAGGAGCTTTGCTTTGCACATATCTGACAGGTCAGTGTCATCAATTATCAGCAATATTTTGCTCGTTAATGTTCCATGATTAATGAAAGCACAATAAATTCATTACAGTAAATCAAATATATGAATTAATATGTTATTTAAAAAGTTTTTTTTCATTTTCTGTGTGATATTTTAAATATCTAAAAAATATATACAAGTTTGATATCACACATTATTGATCTACACATACTCTGGCACCATCAGAAACATTAACAATATACTATTAATATATATATATAGAGAGAGAGAGAGAGAGACATATATATTATTGTCTGTGTATTAAAAAAGATTGCTTCATCTTTGAGTGATTGTTCCAGTCCTGTGGTTTGATTGCTGCCATTCAGCTTATATTTTGATTACTAGTGACCTTATTCTCATTCTCATTATTTATAAGATGGTCACACATCACTGTTTATACATTAGTGAGGTGCAAACCGTTGTTATAACATAAACTGCTGGTAAATATCTATTACCTTGAAGTCAGACTCAAAGTGTATCCACTTGCGTTCCTGAGATGAACCTTTAGGATCCTGGACCATGTCCTCCTTCGGTCACTGAGGGAATCCTTATTTGTCAGATGCAGTGAGACGAGCTCTGCTGGGACCGATCACCAGCACGTGTCCTCTCATTCTTCTTGTTCTTCTTTGTCCCAGAGTACCAGCTGTCCACAGCTGAGTGACACTGTCTTCTTCTGTCCTCTAAATCTGCCGGGAGTGTTTGATTCATCTCCTCCAGACACTTAACTGAGTGGCATCTTAGAGAAGTGTTGCACTGGACCTGGATAAAACACTCTTTTTTTTTTATCAGAAGAAAAAAGTGTGCTAATATAAATGCAAAGAAAATGATGATGCTGTGGGGTAAAAGTACAGCTTGATGTGAGTGCTGCAAGTTCCCTGACACCTTCCGTTATGAGTGTGTGTGCATAACATCCTCTGAGTGTGTGTATCCATGTGCATGCAGCCTTAACTTACAGTGCAGGGTGACACTGCTGTAACGTTATCCCCACCACACAGACAATAGACACCTCACTGAGATAACACACACTTATATCCATGGAAGCTTTCCACCAGTAAAATACTAAACTTACTGCATACTCTTGAGTTACAGACACTTAAGATGAACACTTTATCCTCTGACGCTTGTGTGCAAACTGTTTTGCAGCTGGAGAACATAGACAAGAATGTTTTGCAGGAGTGTGTGTGTGTGTGTGTGTGTGTGTGTGTGTCACTCACTTCTGGTTGTATGAGCTTTTTCTTTTCCCTTCCTCGTATCTCGCAGCTTTTCTTTTCTGTCCTCATATAAACACGGTCCACACGTCTCCTCTTTCCTCGTATTCCGTCTTATCTTTTTGGTCTCTTCTCTTCTCCTCTTGCCTCCTCTCCTCTCGTCTCCCTCACAGACTCCAGGGGTATCTGTTGCTGTCGAGTGTGTTTCCCCTGACACCTGAGAAACCAAGAGGCACACGTCTTCTATTTTAACTACCTCGCTGCCAAATATCAAGCTAATTATCCCCCATTTATATGTGGTGGACCAGAAGCAGCAACTCAGGACTGATAAACTAGAAATCATGTATTTGTTTGTTGTTGTTTTCATTTAGCCAGCTTGTTACATCTCAGGCGCTTCCTGCTGTGAAGTGTCTGTTATCCCAAAATACGGATATATTATACTTTTGCATACCCTAATTTATATTTAATTACTGCAGAAGCTTAATTTCTCCCTCAGTGTAATAGGAAACACATGTAAGATACCATATTTAAAACATGAATGTATTTACATAGGCCTGCTATCGACATTAGGTCATGTATATCCACAAGTTTATACTCATGAGGTAGAAACAATAAAATAAATATAATATTCTAATATAATTAAGCTAGTATCAGCTCCCAAGTATATTATATCCTATAATATAATATTAAAATCAAATGCATTTCTACAACAATACTAGATATGTACAAACAAGGACTTCTTCTATTGTTTTTATACTACACATTATTGATACCTTCGTTCATACATGGTTATAGATACATTTTTCGTACGAGTTGCTGACAACTATCCCAACCAATAACTATGAACCGAGTAATGTGTGTGAAATTACTCAAAACACAAACGCAGTCATTAAGTCACGCAAATGGGCCTGAAAGCAAACTGTTAAAGAAAATGTTTCGCAATTATTTGGTAAAAATTCCAAATGTGATTAAATATGTTTGAACTCAAAAGTTAATATCAGTTAAATAAGAGAAGGGTGGAGGTAAAAGTGTAACATAATGAAATAACTAGGCTTTCTCGTGAAGCGGCGATGGCGTCTTCTTCTATCGACAATCTTCCCTGAAATCCAAACACCAGGCATCTACTCGTCGTGTCTGTTACGCATGCGCAGTTTCAAGTTTTTTTTAAAAAGATGCCGATGTGGCTGCTGAGATATTAAAATCAGTTTCGCCTGAAAGCTCAAGAACAAACTGTTGCAATGGAACTTTCTATGCTGGTTTTACTTTGTGCCTTCTGGTCTGTTACAGCAGAAGAAGACGAGAGACTGCCGAATAAATGCGAAGGTGAGACGAAGAAGTGACACCACCGGCCAGCTGCTGTGACGCTTTGCGTGACTTTAGAACTGCGCCATGTAAAATAGTTGTAATGGGGTTTTCTACTGTCTCGTCAGTGTGCAAGTTTCTGACGGTGGAGCTGCAGGATGCGCTGGAGAAGACTGGCCGCTCCAAAGAGGTCCTGGAGGTCGGAGAGGTGCTGGGCACAGGCAAGAGAAGAAGAAAGATTCAATACTCCACCTCGTGAGTTAAATATATGCAATATCACTTTAACAGGAAGTAAATGCTTCTTTGCATGCGGCACCTGGATTGTTTAAAGTGCCACACGGCCTGCATATAAGACGATACAATGACTCAGCTATAACACTGTTACACTGTTGTTTGGTTACATCTTTGCGCTATTGTTTTGTTAGTTATATTAATAATAGTATATTGCATTTGCTGTATACATTGTGCATTCTTATATTTAATTTTGCTTTACTCGTATGTATAAATGCTGCTTTAACCCTTGTGTTGCCTTAGGGTCATTTTGACCCGAATCAATATTACACCCTCCCCCCGCTTTAGGATTAATTTGACCCCATTCAATGTTTAATGTCGGTGTTCTTTCGGTAGTCAACAAACAAACATAAAGTGCCTCACACTTAAACTTGGAAAACAATATTAATTCTAATAATTTTCTGGAGGTTTTAATTGCTGGCGTCAAATTGAACCCAAAGGGTAAAATATGTTAGTAAATATAAAGGTAACAGGAGGGTGAAACATTGAATCGGGTCAAAATGACCCAAAGGCGGGGGGAGGGTGTAATATTGATTCGGGTCAATTAATAAATTAATAAATTAATAAAACAATTATCTATCTCTATTCTGATCCCAGAGAAACCCGGCTGACTGAGGCGGTGGATAACATCTGTGAGCGCATCCTTCAGTACAATGTTCATGCAGAGAGGCCTGGCAGCCTCCGATATGCCAAGGTGACTTACATCCGTCTGCTTTGTAAAGGTCCCACCTGCATTACATTTGTTTGAATGTCTTTGGTTCCATCTTGGGAGTAAAACTTAGCGCTCAACGCTCACATGTGACATGTTTCACGTATGTTGAATTTCGTATGCTCCTCGCTACAAGGCAAATCTAGCTCCAATACCTTGCCAGTGTTTTGTGCTTGTGTCATTGGCAAACATTTGCATCTATTTGTGTATCAAACTGTCCTACTGCTGTTGTGTATGTCTTGCAGGGTACCAGTCAGACCATGTCGACTCTGAAGAACCTGGTCCACAAAGGAGTTAAAGTGGATTTGGGTCTGCCGTTTGAGCTGTGGGACGAACCCTCTGTCGAGGTGTCTGACATGAAAAAACAGGTGTGTGTGGCGGAAATGTTGAAACGCAATTAAACTTTTCATTGATTTTAATTAAAATAGATATTTTACAACATAAATTAATCATTTATTTCCATTAAAATGAGTAAAAATGAACAACAACTTTAACGAAAACTAGAAACACCCCTTGTTATATGAAACAAATAAAGATATTTGTATTAATGTACCTACTTTTGACCACTTAAACGTGTGTGTGTGTTCAGTGCGAGATGATGCTGGAGCAGTACGAGGACGTCGTGGAGGACTGGTACTTCCATCATCAGGACCAGAGGCTGGAGAACTTCCTCTGTCAGAACCACGTCCTCGAGACATCAGATCAAGGTAGGTTGAATAAAAGTGTTTCATCAATACATTTAAAACCCCTTTATGTGAGAGCAGTGACATGCAGACATGAAGTCATCCTCTGCAGAACATAAACTGTGGAGCTCAAACCTCCTCTGATTTGTTTTGTCTTTCCATCGCTCCCTCAGAATGTATGAAGGAGGCGTGGAAAGGAGACATGGGGACCAAAAGAAGGGACAAGGAGGCAGAAAGTGACGGCACAGGAGAGGAGGGGACGACGCATGACGCTGGGGAGCTATGAGGGAAATGTCTCCAAAAAGTGGAAATGCAGACGGCAACAGAATTACCTCAATTTTGGCTGCAAACTGCGAAGAAATTCTGTATTGTGACACTATTGTAGCATTTACAGTCAACCTACATTTGTATTATCATTCTGGTGCCAAATCTTGGTTCTCTGTTTTATGTTTTTAAACTACATTTCTTCTGTTATTTGTCTATGAATGGTGTCAGCCTTTTCAACAACTGTTGCACCTTTTTAAACACTCACTTTTTGGATCAAGGTTCAAGGGCTTTTCCATTCACAGTTGCGGCCCTTACAGTATTATACGTGTAAACGCTGTTACATCTCGCCTTATGCAAACGATATGGTACATTTCAATATGTTTACCGCAAATTACAGACTTTAAAATGCAATATGTACAGTTTTTCAGTGTGAATAAAATTTTGTTTTTCTTTTTTAGAACACTTGGATGAACATTTGATTTTCTTTTCCATAAAAATGTCCTAAAACAACATTAAAAATAGCATTTTTTTTCAGTGAACACGTGATTGTTAGTGACCTGCTGGTCACTAATCAAGGATGATGAGTTTCAGGTGTGTTCCTCTTCGCTCGTGTTGACGGGGCACATGAGGAAACTTCACCCGGAGAAGAGTGTTCAACGCACCGCCGCCACAATGCCTCTCACGTCCCTGGACTTCACACTTCTTCTCTATATTCTCTCCAGATTGGTGACGATTCAGTGCTACACTTACCAGACCAAACCTCTGTTTCTGTCTTTCTCTGAATTGGCCGCCCTTGAAGCGGACTCTTCGCACGAGGCGAACAAAGCTCACTTCGGGGACCCTGTCGTCGACCTCAAGGTCAAGACGTTTGCGGTTAAATGTCACGAGGAAGCCGTCGAGGTTGTGATGAAAGCGTATCTGTTTGATCCCGCCCGCCGGCCCGTGGAGCCCGCGCACCTGCGGCTTGGACCTTTCAGCGCCGTGCAAGATCACTGCACGGCCAAGATGTCTGCAACGGGGGAGTACGTCATCAGAGCGTCTCTGGCTGAGTGCGGGGGTGAAGTGACGGTTGGTGAGCCTCCTAATAATCCAAATGTAACGTTAGTTTTACTGTTCAGCAAATGTACAAGTAAAAGACCCCGAAAACCCCACTTTACTGTCGAGTCCTGAATGCAGCTCAGCTCGGCTGCGTCGT
The DNA here is from genome assembly GCF_029220125.1 of Pseudoliparis swirei. Taxonomy (NCBI): domain Eukaryota; kingdom Metazoa; phylum Chordata; class Actinopteri; order Perciformes; family Liparidae; genus Pseudoliparis; species Pseudoliparis swirei. The sequence continues at coordinate 7,108,955 of NC_079408.1, forward strand.
TGCTGAATGCTGCCATCTAGCGGTGTAATATGGATGGTGCTTTGTGTGTAGTTCACCGACAGTGCAGTGCTCTACAGCAACCTCCTGCTGTACTCGCCTCCTCCATCACCTGGAGGCTTGTTGCAAGCTGAAGGAGCTGCTATTCCAGTCCGGTGTGAATATGGAAGGTGCGTTCACACAAACCAAATGGTCTTGGTGTAAAGTGTGTAGAATAGAAAGCAAACTTTATTCAATCTAAAGGGATTCTTTATAAAACCTTCAAAATAAATGGTCTAAGAATCAATAAGTCAGAGAGACTTTTATCCCACCTTTTTTATTTTTCAGCCTAACAGGATAGATTCACATCACTTGTTTGATTTATTTATTGTAAATACTTGTATGTATGTTGAAATAGTTTACGGTTGCTGTCATTTATTCTCCTAATAATGTCCCTGAATGAGATTTTCTCATTTCTATTATGTTCATATCAAACTGAGTGTTACACGCCAAAGTTGGCCACACTTTCCCTTAAGCTTGCTGAGTTAGGCAATTTATGAGTGTAGTTTCTACTATAAATTATTAGTTTTCCTACTAGTTTCTGGGATAGATATGGAAGAGATTTCTATTGAAGTCCCTCCACCTTGCAGGAGGTACACAGTGAGAAGCCGGGCCCTGAAACCAACCTGGAGTCCTCAGATCGCCATCCAGTCTAAACATCTGGACCTGGACTTCCACCTCAGGCTCATGACAAGTGAGTTTGTTCCAGTCTGGTCGATAAACAATCTCCCAACACGACCTATTTGAAAAATGTGAAAGTAAAGGCCATGATGAGTTCATGTCCTGTACTGGATGTTTTTACAACCTGTTCCTCGTGTAACAAAAGCCAAATGCAAGACCTCTTTTAAAAAAATTAAAAAAAGTAGAGCCCTCATCAAATTATCAGAGTAAATCTGTTCTTTGATGTCGTCATTGGCAAATAAAGTTATACGTTTCACGTGTGAACTTTTAACCGCATGCAGATCTTTTGGGGTTTTCCTTTCTCAGATGACTGGAGCCGCGAGAGAACGTCATCGGTTTACTTCCTGGGTGAAGTCGTCAACATCGAGGCCTCTGTCGATGATCATCATCATCACCTTCCTCTGCGTCTGTATGCAGACCGCTGTGTGGCTACTCTGGGCTCCGATGGGAGTTCTTTCCCCAGTTACCCCTTCATAGATCACCACGGGTGAGTCCTCCACGTCTTTCAATGTCCCCAGTGGTTCCTGTAATAAATTTCCCAAATTTAAAATGACTTCCTTTGAATGGAATTGGGGTGGCCCGCATCGCATGCACAAATTTGTCCAGTTTCTGCATCCTATTGTTTATCAAATTAACCCAAATGACTGGTTTAATCTGATAAGGACGCGCCTGCTCTTTGCAGATGTTTTATAGACTCGCAGCTGAACGGCTCGAGATCCCGTTTCCTGCCCCGGGTCCAGGACCAACTCCTCCACATTCAACTTGAACCTTTCCTCTTCCACCAGGACCACAGGCACACGGTCAGAACCAGTTCCCCTTGTGTGTTAAATCGTCTCCAGTTCAAAGACAAAAAGTGTGTCATTGTGTCTCCTGTAGATTTATGTCACGTGTTACCTGGAAGCGGAGCCCAGTTCAAACAAGCAGGGAGGGAAGAAGGCCTGCTCGTTGAGGAGGGGGAGGTCCGGTCTTTCTGGCTTTTCTTAAAAATGAAAAGCTCAACTTTTTTTCCAAAAATAAGTGGCATAAAAAAAATCTAATCCAGTATGTTTGTGTGTCAGGTGGAGGTCAGTGGACGGGGATGACCGTGTGTGTAAGAGCTGCAGCAGAGTTGAGGTGAACCGCTCCAGTGGTGCCAAGTCCAACCGCAAGAGGGCGCTGCGGAGCAGAGCGAAGCCCAGACAAACTGGTATTGCATCTAATACTCAAGAGTACTCTGTATATAAAACATCTGTTGAGTTATAGAATGATCAAAACTGATTTAAATAACTCTGATGTTCTGTCCTTGCAGAGCTGCACCAAACCAACTTGGGTCCAATGATATTTCTGCCTTTTTAAAAATGAACTACAGTTGGAAAACACAAACCTCTGTATTGAAGTGATTGAGTTAAATAAACATGTTTAAGTAATTGAGAAATGTGAGGAAAAAAGTACATTTCTTAATCCTGGCGCAATTAATAATAATGCATTTCATTTTTATCGCACTCTTCCTTCAAAGAATCTCAGTGCCACACATATCGTGAAAACAAATAAAACCGATTAAAACATAGTTAAAGCAACCCATACAAAAATAAAATAATAATGTTTATAATTACATTATAGTGTGTAATAATAAAGTGTTGCTGGGGCATTTATCCTTTTTATGTCCATATTTCTCTTGGTGTAATGAAACTCGGATGGATGTTGGCATATTTGCACACTTATTATTTACTTTTAACAATGACCGAATATATAGTTTCCAGGTGTAAAGATAACAGATGATCAATAAAAACAATCCTGCTGTGTTCAGGAATTTACTTGGGTGATTTAATACTCTTTTTTTTCGGGGGGTTTTGTTTTATTTGTTGCCTCTTTTCCTCAGTTGGTGGTGCGCCTCCTCTTTGAAGCTTGTACCGGTAATCATGTGACATTAGTCACCCATAAACAATCTTCCTGGTCGGACACATGTTGGCTTATTAAAGTCTGCAGTCCGGTTGCTTTCATCTTTGCGTTGCAACCTTTCCTCGTGGTCAGACGGGCGAAGGCCTGAAATGTGAAACCATTAATTCAGTTTTTTTTTTTAATGCATTTGTGGTTTACACAACTTTAAATCTCAACATCTGTCAACACCACTTGTGCATTAGTTAAAACTCCTGCTTGACACGTTATATTTTTGTACTCTAAAGTGTTGACATTGGAAGTGATTTTTGATATTTTAGTTGGACAAGCGGCATTGCCTCATTTGTTTCCCATTTAACAGTAAAACAAAAGATGTGACTCGGGTGTATAAATATTTGGTAAAGATGGTTAATGGCCCAAAACGTACCCGTTCTGTACTGACGGGGGGCTGGTCTTGACCTTAAAAGGTCCATATTCTGCATCTTGGACCTCTCGGGATGCTCCCCAATGATAAGTGCCTGTTGGAATTTCTGAATTCCTCGCTTGCTTTTCCTCTGATCTTTTCTCTTGACAATTTGATCCCTAGACGCAGCAAATTAAATTAATTTTATTGGTAAGTTGCCGCAAAACAGCCGTCTGCTCCCCTTCTCCGTCCAACACCTGCCAGCTCACAATGAGGGGAGCGTGGAAAAACAAAAACATTGCATTCGGATTCATGGCAACAGAATAATTTCCACCTTATTTTGCCAACCGCGACTGAGCCAAAGCCTTCAGTCAGGATTGTTTTTTGCAGACATCTGTCTTGTTGCATTGAAACCAGATAATCATAGTTACCGTCAAGAAAGTGCTCTGCAGACGGGGCTCCATGCGCTGCAGGTTCGGGACGCTGTGTGTCAAAGGTCTGTCCATCGTTTCCTTCCTCAGACGGCTGTGTGCACTGGAGAAGGTCAGGGGGCGCGAACGTGATCTACTCGAAGGTCCTCTCCGATGGCGGAGGGCGACCCCTGAAGTGGAAAGGACATGCGAGAAGCATCTGCTCTTTAATAGAGGATTTTCTTTCAGCCTCTCGACCTCGAGAATTGTCCTAATTTTTTTACTCTAATTGTTAAAGGTTTTTCAGAAGAGGCTTCGGAGACTGATCAGATTTTTAAGATATCCATTGGAAATTCTTCTAAAAATTCCATCATTAAAAATAAAGCATGCATTTCAAATGTATATATTTGTTTTTTAAATCATAAAAAAAATTAAGCAAAATTGATCTTCACATAAAACATTAAGGAATGCATTATGAAACAAAGTTATGAAATAAAAAATCTAAGTCTACAAAATGTAGGTTTTTCTACCTCAATGGAAAATAAATGGATATGTACAAAAGCAAAATTACAATCCAATAACTGAAGATTATATTTCTGCAGTATTGAGCAGTGATATATTCTTGGCCTTTTACCCATAATTTTGGCTCATTTGTAGCTGCAGCCATTGTCTTCCATTAATATTTATTTTGCTCACTCCTTGAAAGATCATTTCTCAAATTCTCCTAGTATCATTAATAGAATATATCTATCTGCACCACAAGAGTTTTATTAGACCAGAATAAATCATGCTCTGTTTATTTTGTATCTTCATGATAAAACGTTCACTTACTGAGTTAATTCTACATCTAAATAAACAACCCTATTTCAGATCTTCAGATAGTACACCCTTCAATGTGTCCTTCCAAAACACACGTTTAAGGTTTAGTGTATCCATGGTGTGTCGTAATCACATCATCACATTCATATCTGATCATCAAACCAAACAATGCCTTATTGTTGCATTTTACACATTTAAGCAGCTCATCCATCAGACAAGACGTCCACAGTTGTGAAATCTGCTCCTATTCTGTCAAAGAGGCTTAAAGTTGACTTTCATAATTACACCTCCACGGTATCATGTGTGTTATGATATGAGCGCACTCTTCTGCTGCAGGGTGCAAACCTTGGCAGAATGAGGCACCTGTCAAAGACCACCTGAAGTGGTTTTTGTTTTATTTTGATTTTAACGACCAGTTAAACGTTTTCCTGTTTCATTTTTAGCAATCATTTCTGTTATCACATTGTGTTATTTACATCATTCTTTAAATGGTCCCAACTGAGTCCCACCTCTCTGAAATCTCTTGTGCTTTTGTGTGCATGCTGCCAAAGTGCCATATCGACGCATAAACGTGCTACTTCACCCCTCAATTTACTTTATTGCGCTTGTCTTGCGTCCAAGGATTGCATTTCGTAACTGCACTGTAACTATTAGACACACACACACACACACACAGCCACACACAGCACACCTGGGAAACATTCCTCGAGGGAAGTCATCAATCAGTTTTATGGCTTTCTCTGGGAAAGTTTCCTCCTCTCCAATCAAGCGTCTTCCCTCCCTTTGCCGAGCTCCTCCTCGATTCTCTTTCTTATATTTCCATCTGTATCAGTTTTGGTTCACATCTGAGAACGATCCACTGCAGCCAATTAACTTCCACCATTTTTCTTATTCCGCTGAGGAATAATTGGAGCACACAGGAGAGGGAGATCTTTGCCCGCCAATACAAGATAAGACTTTACAACTGGCTTCCCTCTGTGTACTTAATCTGCCCGCCTGTGGTAATTAACCTGAAGGGTGAAAGATCTCTACGAGGTAAAAAATAATGTCTTTAAATTATAGGGGGGGTTAAAGGGGGGAGAAACTGCCTTGAAAGTTGGGGGGGGGGGGAAAGCCACTTGTCTCTAAATAAGATCAACCTGTTTCAGTTTCTCCTCAAGTGTGTTGACATTTGTTTGACTTTCTACAGAGCTTCTAGAAAGACACGTTCAGTTCAATGTGTTCCTCTTCAGACACACGAGGATGTTGCCAGTGATGGACGAAGTATTCATTGATACTCAAAGGCCCTGGAAAAATCCTTCATACAAAATGTTATGCCAACGTTTTTAAGGTGCTCAGAGAAATTCTTTTTTTATATATTTCTATTTCTATTTGTCTTGACTGATTTGGGTTTTTGTTGGAACAAGCTGAAGTCACGTATGTTCATGCACCATCAGGTTTTAGTGACATGAAATATATGCCATGTGAAATTGATAACAGTTGTTGCGTTGCTCTCCACATTCCTGATTATGTAGTTGTTAAATGCTCAATAAATTATACAAGGTGATTTTTTTCCCCTCTAAACTTTTAACTCTGTTTCTTATTTGCTCAAATATGTTGATGTTGTATAGAAATACTTAATATCAGTTGGAATTACATTTCCAGGGTAAGAAGTAAAACAAAAGTACCCCGTTAAAAATCTCTACCGTGTGGTATTATCAAAATATATATATAAGTAAAAAGGTATTGTGCAAAGCAGTCCCTTTCAGAGGGAAATGATATTATTATAACTGATATATTAACATGAAAACCAAAGTTTAATGTCAGTTGAGGGGAATTTTAATTTGTTGGTTTGTTTAACTTATAATTTATAACTTATAACATTTAACAAGCTGACATGGTGGTAAAAGTAAAGCTAAAACACAACCATATAAAAATACTTTTACATTTTTTACAATAAACTGTCAATATTTATTTAATGCATTAGATTTGTGAAGAAATAGGCGTGTCGTTGAGATTCATGTACATTACTTATACCTCATAATAGATTTCAAGAAATGAAACGAATACAACTCAATATTTAACGATCTAAAGAAAACATTGAGAAAAATAATTGTGTGTGTGAAAAATGCACATGCCAATTACTTAAATAGAACAAAAGTGAGCTTGTTTGATAAATACACGTTTGCCTCGGCGCCTGGAGCAGGAGGTGAGTGACTCCTCTTCAGGTGGGAGTTCTTGGCTCACTGCAGTTATTATATGGGGAGAAGCGCCTCCCAGCTGATCCCGTTCATGTCTATTCCCTCCTCCTCCTCCTCCTCCCCCTCCTCCTCCTCCGGCAGTGCCCGGTGTGTTGCCCCCTCTCGGTCGGTGTGCCTCCTGTTCTGCGCCTGGATGTGCGGACACTTGCTGCTGCGCTTCTCTTAATGAGCCGGAGACGCGAGGAGGAGAAGGAGAACCAGTGGGACGCACATGGTGAGCTCGTTTACTCCTTCCCTCTCTCGAGGAGCTTCTTGGCTCCGGACTCTTGAGGCGTTTGTGAAGTTCTGTGTGAAGTTGAAGTTGCGCGTAAAGAGGAGAAATGGACACGGCTGTATTGGTTTGGTCACTGAGGTCAATAGTTTATTTATCCACGAAATGTACCTTAAAAGAGAATCATTTACACCACTGCGGTGTGTGTTATGTTTTAAATTATGTCATAATTCACCAAAGTGTGTTTTCTGGCATCGCGCACACGCCGTTAGAAATTCAGCCGATGCGCGTATTTTATTTTATATATTTGTTATTTGATATACTTTTTAAATTAGTAATTTTGTCTATTTACGTGTGTTCCTCTATATTTTATTTAGGCACATACACACGTGAGAACGCGGGTTAAAGGAATAACTTTGCTGAAGATGCATTCATGATTTATAAATGCTTTATTACTCATAAAGAATAAATCCAAGTCAACCTTTTTACCTTGACGACGAGGACATCTTGTCCGCATTAGACCTTCATTTTAATAATTTGTCCACAAATTATTCCAACATGTTGTCAGCGGGACAATCCCACAATGACTATGATATAATTGTGTGTCCTTTTGTTGCGGATGTGATGAAACATAACAAATGGCCGAAAACCCAAATAACAGGATTGTTTGATTAGTTGAACTGGAATTTTTTATTTTTATGTTAAATGTCCTGAATGCAAAACACATGAGACCAATTAATAATGTAAACATCTGAAATAAGTAGTTTGATCCAACTGTAATAACTTGAAGCTGTAACTATTATTGTTCCTGAGATCAAACTCATTGTCTGCAGCCACTTTGTGCTTAAGAAGAACAATTAGCTGCTCCGAATGGATCCGATTAGGCTCCGGGCTCCACTGCGAGCTCATGCCAAAGAAATCAACCTAAATATGATAAACATTAATGTTTAATGAACCGTGGGCGAGTGAATCATTATTCTCGGGGCCATTAAATACACAAAGCCTGCAAAGTGCGCGTGACTGCGGGCTGTTTTCCTTTTAACGGTCTGTGGTTGATTAGTTTTCCTAAAATCCCGAGAGAAAATATACCGTATTTGCTTTAATAGATATTTGTTTTGCATACATTTCTAACTCATGCACTTTTATAGTCGCGAGGCCTTGAGTGTGCCAATGAGATTTATTTTATAATTTCCTTTTTGCAAGAATTGAAATGATAAATAAGCCAACATAAATCGTCATTTTTTCATTAGTTATTTGTTGCAGCTCTGGAGGACTTTAGTGTTTTCTTTTCCTCTTCGTTAACCCCCTGTGGGACACTTTGTGGATTCAGTGGACACTCGCCACAGGCTTGACTTTTACTCCCATCATGCCCGGGGTTGTTGTTGGCTCCACTGCAACACCAAATCACAATGATTTCATTCCCATCTGTTTTTCAATATCAACATGTGAAGCTGGAGCTGCTGCAGAGCGTCTCGCCAACTTGTATGAGGCTGTAAAGGAGGGGGAGGGGGGACAGGAAATTCACTTTTAAATATCTAGTGGGTAACATGTGTTTTTTTAATTCAAGAATGAAGTAAGCAGAGTTTTGGGTCAATGCCGAGGCCGAGACACCGTCTGTGCGTGATGGAGGTGCAGTTGGCCCCTGGAGGCCCCCCACCACCACCACATGCACTTGATTGGCAGTTTTGGTTGGTGGGTGCAAACGTGAAGGACAGGGGCTTTTAGCTAAAGATACAAGCTGCGATAATCCATTGTGTGCCGTCTGTTGCTTTCACCTCGCGGGATGCCCCACTAAAATTAGATTATTACACCTAAAACAGAACCCGTGGAATCCGCTCCGTGTGGAATAACACACAGATGGGCTTCCACTGTACAGGCAGGAATGCAGTTTGAGAATACAGACCGCATACGTAGCCTTCCTCTTCTCCACCGAAGCCCAGTGTTGTATTTCTGACCGGCTGCAGGACAATTGCAAATTAACAAAGGTGTCAGCGCGGTAACATGCGGCAACAGGTGCCTCGGGTCGGCTTCAAACACGTCGGATATGAGAGAGAGAGAGAGCTCATATAATTGATCATATTTATTTTAAAGCTCTGCGTCTTGGAGCCGAGCTGCAATGTAGAACCCTGGGAAATCTTCAGCGTCCTATCTGATATACAACATGTGTTTATTTGTACAATCCACTTTTAAAACTCATCACCGAGTAGAAAGCAATTGAACACGTTTCCCTCCGTGTTGCTGGCCCGGGCTGCTCGGCCATGACGAGGAATGTTAAAACGTGTGAGACAGGCCAAATCCAGCTCATCTGCTCCGCAGAGCGGCTCCAGACCCGGACGGGCCTTTACCAAAGTGTGAACAGGCCGAAGGGAGTTAACAGGTAGCGAGGGAGAATGCCACACGCACCAGAGGCCTCTTCCCTTTAGCTTCAGAGCTCCGAGGCCTCGGACCACGCTAGATCCCATCAGTGAGTTTGTTGCAGCAGAACAACGCTCTAAATGTTCGAGCTTTGACCTGTAAATGAACATTATAAAGTCTAAAATGTTCATTTACGGGTCAAAACATATCAATCCCCATGTTGCTACTCCTCGATGATCATATTTGAGCCGTACTTTCTGATGTTTATTATCCTTTCCTCTGAGATTATCTCCCCTTTAAGCCATTAAAGAGACAGCAGATGATATGCAGTTCACAGGAACGGTTATAATAAATAAATAGAAAACCGAGAGGTACGGGACCGCGGGGCAACTAAAACGTTTAAAGATCTTCTTACGTCTTCTCTATGAGATCATTATTCCAGATGGAATCACATTTCCCTCTGATCAACGGGGTTTTAACCCTCCTGTTGCCTTAGGGTCAATTTGACCCCATTCAATGTTTAACCCTCCTGTTACCTTTATATTTACTGACATATTTTACCCTCGGGGTCAATTTGACCCCAGCAATTAAAACCTCCAGAAAATTATTAGAATAAATATTGTTTTCCAAGTTTAAGTGTGAGGTACTTTATGTTTGTTTGTTGACTACCTAAATAGCCCTTTAAATATATAAAAAAGTTGATATTTCTTATATGTTTGACACAAAAACAGCCTGGGGTCAAATTGACCCGAAAGAACACAATTAAACATTGAATGGGGTCAAATTGACCCTAAAGGTAACAGGAGGGTTAAGGGCCCCATGATGTCAATTCGTATTACTCACCGCAGTGTTGATTGAAGATTATTGTGGTCTTCATGTGCGTCATGTTGGTCTTTTGGAGAACCAACACTGTGAGGGAGGTGCTGATGGTCTGTTATACTTGTGCTTTACATTTTCAGTACCCCTAAATTTGAAAGTGGCGAGGTGAATATTTAATAAAGGCTAAAAAAGTCTTATTTCAACTTTTCCCACTCCATAAAAAAAGCATTTATTTCTCTTCCCGACATCCATCGGGCACTTCTCAGCGTAATGAAGACGAGAAGTAGAACGCCTTCAGGAAATGGCGTCCGCCGAGCAGGAACATGAGCGCCGCCCTCCTCTGATCGACTATGCTGTAAACATGCCCCCAGGTTGTCAGCAAGTATTTTTTCCAGCCCCTCGCCAGCCGAGCATAGCTGCTTCTAAAGATCACCCGCCGGAGATGTTGATCTCATCTTACCACTATTTGGCTGTATAAGCTTTTTTGAAAGACGGCGATTGCTGCCAAGTTACTTCAAAACTTCAATTTTTTCATTTTTTTCATTTCTCAACGAAGGCGTATTTGTTTTCTCTTCGGGCTATATTTTATGCGGTTCGACCTCTTAATGAGGTTTACAGGGGAGAAAGGAAAAGGGGCGGCGGCCTCGTTCAAACGCGTGTCGTTTGCAGTCGGGATGCATTCACGGGAAAAAAACTGTGGCGAAATACTCGTGAACGGTAATTTACAAGGAACGCCGCTCGTCTTCAACGTGCTCCTCCGGCACCCTGGCTGTGGGAATTTAATGGAAAAAAGCAGCCGTGAAAAAAAACCTAAATTGAAACCATATCCGGTGGGTTGCGGTGGCGGTGCCAGACAGATGATCTGGTTTCGGGGAGAAGAGAAGAGAGAGTCTGGATTTGGCCTTGAGGGGCGGATTAAAAACCTCCGGGGCCTCTCTCTCGGATGAACATCCATTTCTCAAAGTGCTTTGTAATGGGCCGATGTTTAATTCGCAATGTAATGTGACAAAGACAAGAGCAAGTGCATGTCATGGGAATGTTAAACAACCACCTCCTTTATCCTGTGCGTGTTGCACTCGTCCCGACTGAACTCCAAACCGCCTACGCTCACACAGGCCTCATCCAGAGCGGATTCTTCCGCCACTTCCCGGAATCCCCTCCTAACTTCTATCCTGCTCTTACTCCCTCTGACACCATCTTCCATTTTTATTCGACACCAAATGAGACCGATGACCTCATCATCCGATCGACTTCTTCTTCGGTCCTGCTTTTTTATCAGTGCGTTCAGGTTCCCGCTGGACTTGTCACGACCCGTCAGGAATGACCGGCCGAGGCATTCTGGGCTCCGGGAATGTGGCCCGGTGGCACCGGGGTCACGGTCCGACCAGACCGCTCATCGCTGCACTCTCAGCTCGAATAGGGTTTTCGGCTATCTCTGATCTTTGCTTTTCGTCCTCCACCAAGTTCGGTCGATCCATTTTCTCGCACGTCTTTTCTTTCTGGAGGTTCGGGAGCGGAGCAGCTTGTCCGAGGCGGCAGAGAGGAGCGCCGCGGGCCTCCTCGCAAAGGCCCCTCGGAGCTGTGCCGTCCCCTGAGGGGAGCCTCATATTTCGGCGGTTGGCTAATTGAGCGGGATGACGAGGCCGGAGAGGCGCTCGGCCCCCGTCCCCTCCGCCGGGTTTGGTTTATGCAGCCCTGCTGACTTCGCTGTCACTGTCAAGCGCTTGTTAGGACGCCATCAATCTCGCAGCAGTTAAGAATATTCCCAGAGCAGAATGAAGGGGGCAGCTGATAGATGGGGCAGGGGAGACGGAAATCGTTGGACGGGAGGTAGTCATCGAGGGAAAGAAGTCGCCCGGCCGCTCGAGAAGGAAAGAAACGAGAATGACGGACAAGGAAAAGTGGCAGGTGTTGAACTTTGTTCGCATGAAACAAATTAAGGAAGTGCTTGTTGGGAATGCGCTCCGAGGCTTCATGTGAGCGGCGGAACAATAAATCACCGCTTCCAGGGAAAGCCACATGCATTGTCCGTTTTGTCCACATGCCAAAATGAACGGGATCAAATCCCAACGGAGGGATAAATTACACTCATCGGCAGTTGTAAGAGACGGGAAGGGATTTGTACACAAGTCCGAGTTTGTCTTCAACCCCCGGAAGTGTCCGCGCAGAGGGGCTCAAGGCGAACACACATTTCGAGCTATAAATCATTTGCTGCCGTCCTGGAGATTAATCTCCAACAGCTTTCCTTTCCCCCCCTTCCCTCATTTCATTTTCTTCTCATCCCCCTCTTTTCTGCTCAATAACACCGCACACCGCTCAGGCCCCTCGCTCGCCTGCAGCGCTGACCGGCGGTAAAGTGATTTGAAAAGGAGAGCCATAAACGTGATGGATGTGGTCCAGCTCGGGGGTTTAAGCCCCAGCTGTCGGGCATGTTCTTCGTCATCTCGGACCGGGTGCACGCCCCTCTTCACCCCCCGCGCTCATCCGCTCATCTCGGGCCCGAGAGGAGTTTTTAATACAAACGCGTTCTTCAAGGCCGTCGAGGTCACGGGTTCAAACCGGTGGCCGACACCACTGTGAAGATCGGAGATTACATTTTTATGGGATGGGATCTTCACTGGCATCGAGTGGAAGCCAATAAGGTGCTGCTGGAGTGATGTGGCGAGCTGGTATTTTCAATAAAGGCACAGGTGGTCTATTTTATATTTCCTCATATAAATCAATCACTTCATGTTTTCTATTGTTTTATAATGCAGCTCCCATGGTTTTCCCTTTTCTTTTAATTTCATCTTTTTTCTTCTTCTTTTTTTTTACTTCCACAGGCTCGATAACATGACGTTCCGGTCCTCCCCCCCTCCCCCCTCCGCCTCTCTCTTCCCCGTTTTCCTCCTGCTCCTCCCTTTCCTTCCTCCGTCCCCGGTCTCGTCGTCCCTTTCTCACACCCCTCTGAGCTGGACTTCGCCTCACGACCCCTGCTACCACCTCGACGGACGCCCGCGACACTGCCTGTCGGAGTTCATCAACGGCGCTTATGGCGTCCCGGCCAACGCCAGCCACTCGCTGCAAGGGTCCGACTACGACAGCAACGTCACCGCCTTGACGGACCTCCACAACCCGCACAACCTCACCTGCTGGATGGCCCGCCGGGGTCCCGACGCCGGAGAATGGATCGTCTCGCTTCCTCTGGGTCGGCGCTTTGAGATCACCTACATAAGTTTGCAGTTCTGCCAACAGGGGGAGCCGTCAGACCCCATCTCCATCTCCATCCTCAAGTCCATGGACTACGGGCGCACCTGGAGGCCGATGCAGCACTACTCCAGCGACTGCCTCGGGGACTTCGGGCTGACCTCGCAGACGGCGGCCCGGACGAGGCACCAAGAGACGGAGCCCCTCTGCTCCGACCCCCGGCCCCTGCAGAAGCAGAGGGGCGGCCGGGTGCTGGCCTTCTCCACCCTCGACGGGCGGCCGTCCTCTCCCGACTTCGACCACAGCCACACCCTTCAGGACTGGGTGACGGCCACGGACGTCCGCGTGGTCTTCCACCAGGTGTCCAAAGGCAACGCGGATAAGAGGGAGGAAGCGCGGCGGCACGACGACGCGAGGACGGGGATTTCCAGGTGGAGGGCGGGCTCCAAGGGGCACGCTGGAGATCAGGTGGACAGGTTGAATACAGATAATACACTGGCGTTCTTTGAGAGGGAGACGAAAAACTCCGGCATCGGGGGGAGGAGCAAAGGGGAGAAAGTGGACAAACACGGAAGGAAGGGTCATTATAAAGGGTCGGGTCAAGACAAAGATGGACACAACGTGACGAGCAAAGAAGGGCGTGATAGTTTAAGCACGGACATGGTCGCTTCTTCAAAGAAAGGCGGGAAAGCCAGAGGGCAAGGAGGCGAGAAGGAAAACAACCATCAGCTGCCTTGCCCCAATGGTGGTTGCATTTGGACAGTTGAGGGGAGGAGCAGCAACAACAAGGGGCGGGAACTGAGGAAGAGGAGGAACAATCATCTCAAAACGAGACCAAGCTCCAGGAATCTGCAGGTGGCCCCGCCCCCTGCTGTCCGAGCCCCTCTGGCCCTCTCGGACCTGCAAGTTGGCGGCAGGTGTAAATGTAACGGACACGCCTCCAGGTGTCGCCGCGACAACACGGGCCGGGCAGCGTGCGCGTGCGAGCATCACACGGCGGGGCAAGACTGTGACGTGTGTGAGGATTTCTACTGCGACCGGCCCTGGCACCGGGCGACGCCCACGCACCCAAACCCCTGTGTCGGTGAGTCCTGCATCCTAGGAAGGAAATGAGAGAGTACACTCTGCAGGGGCTTATTTCACATTTTAGATGACATAAATATATAGTTTATTATGAATTATTCTGATCCATTTGAGGGGTGCTTCAGCAATTTAGTGGTGTACTTCCATAGTGCTGCAGAACAAAGTAACACAAAATAAAGGTTCGTTAAAATCATCTCAACAGATGCCAAGATATCCCTCGTGTTCCTATATTTACAAAATTAACCCACATGTCCCATAATGCAACTGGATTGTGTATTTCATTAGACCCTAAACACTCTTGCAAACTCCACACTAACATTTTGTGAAGCAGGCGTTCTGTTATAAATGTGTGCATGTGCATTTAAATTAAATTCTAAATTGTTTGTAAATTACTATTGTACGTTTTCGAACAAATTCAAAAAATTTTACTTCAGCATTTGGTTACTTTTCATAAATAACGTGAATATGAAGCGATAATATGGACGATAATATCTGGTGGTGTCACCACTCACTCCTCTGATCATTCCTCTTGTGTTTCCCGACCACTGAACCGACCCAAACCTTCTGCCGTCTGGTGACTCGTGTTCATCACTTCCCTCCCCCGTGCAGTCTGCGAATGTAACGACCACTCCACCAAGTGCCGCTTCAGCATGGAGGTGTTCCAGCAGTCGGGCCGGCGGAGCGGAGGAGTGTGCCAGAAGTGTCGCCACCACACGGCCGGACGCCACTGCCAGTACTGCCAGAACGGACACACCCGCGACCACGGCAAGCCGCAGAACCACCGCAAGGCCTGCCAACGTTAGTCACGGCTTCACTGTGTGTGTGTGTGTGTGTGTGTGTCGACTGCATGCATGTTCTGAGTCGATGGGACGAAGGAAGTGCATTCTGATTTGTGTATACACTACCGTTCAAAAGTTTGGGGTCATCCAGACAATTTCGTGTCTTCCATGAAAACTCGCTTTTATTTATCAAATGAATTGAAAATTGAATAGAAAATATAGTCAAGACATTGACAAGGTTAGAAATAATGATTAATATTTGAAGTATTAATTTTGTTCTTCAAACTTCAAGCTCAAAGGAAGGCCAGTTGTATAGCTTATATCACCAGCATAACTGTTTTCAGCTGTGCTAACATAATTGCACAAGGGTTTTCGAATCAGATATTAGTCTTCTAAGGCGATTAGCAAACACAATGTACCATTAGAACACTGGAGTGATAGTTGATGGAAATGGGCCTCTATACACCTATGGAGATATTTCATTAGAAACCAGACGTTTCTACCTAGAATAGTCATTTACCACATTAACAATGTAGAGTGTGTATTTTTGATTAATGTTATCTTCATTGAAAAAAAAGTGCTTTTCTTTGAAAAATAAAGACATTTCTAAGTGACCCCAAACTTTTGAACGGTAGTGTACGTGAATCATTATTTATTTTTAATCTGTGCATTCCCATAAGACGAAAAGCTAATCAAAGTGTGAGAGACAGTATGTATGAATGAATGCATTGTGTGTCTGTGTGTGTGTGTACAGAAGTGTTTATGGAGTGGTTACATTGTGAGAGCGGACCGCTATTCCTGTGAGCGATATGCACACAAAAACACCCACAGACCCCGCTGCTCGGCCACCTGTAGCTCCGTCGTTACCCCCGGCTGGTATCTGCCGTGACCCCTGACCTTTGATGGGTCACATGTCCTAAGTGCCTGTGACACTCTGGTATGCTCATGTGGAAGCTTGACCGCGGGCCTAATATATCCAAAGTTAACGGGCTCTCTTTGAGCTTGACACATGTGCAGGGATGAAAAGGAGCAAGAGCGATGATTGAACGTCCTCGTATTCGATCACTTTTTATGCACGAAGCAAAAGCAAAGTGAAAACTCATGACCTCCACCACACAGGCTGACATCTCAGCATTCATTTATTGATGCTATATATATATATATTTATATATATATGCTAGTCACTCTTCAGAGCCCAATTACTCATTCTCTCCAGTCAGGTTGTTTGGACTCGATGTAAGGATTTGTGTAAATATAACGAGAGTGCTACCAGAGCTGCTGAAGTGTGGCTCTCTCCCTCTATCCGCGTTCTCTCGTCGGGTCTTATCCTGTGATAGTTGTGGTCAATGAAAAGCTTTGCAAGATATGCCGTGGCAGATCTAGGCAGTAACCATTATCCAGCGTGAAAATAGGCAACAGTAAAGGACAACTAATTAATTAATTCATACACGGGATTGCTCTCTATCTGATGGGCTAAAAGTACCTTATTGTTCTATCTCTGTCAAATGTTATGTGTTACAAATGACCAAACAACCAGTAACCATCAGCGGCATCACGTGACATTCAGTTGATAGCTCTCCAGAGGAATTTATCTTTGTTTAGCCGTCAAAAAAGCTGCAAAATAGCTAAGTTAGTAGAGGTCTTTCCTCAAAGGACCTTCCCTCAGGACAGACGCTGTCAGGCAGGATTAAACCCGGGTCTCATCCCTGATGGATGCTCTTCTTAATCCTGTTTACTGTCCTCATTGCAGTAGTTTGACTTTGACAGTTTTTTTTATCTTTAACTTGCTGACTTGTTGTCGAAATTCTCTGCAGTCTAAATACGCCTGCATGCTATAAGCCGATAGCATATTCATGAATGTGAAACAGAATTGTTAGTGGAAGCTCACCAGTACAAACAATCACTCTTCTTTAATTGGCCACTGAACACCTTCACTGGGTATCTCAAGACGCCACAGGGAACCTCCTAACTCATGCTTATGGCCCTCATCAGTGTCCGTTCCAGCCGGCTGTTTTAAGCATAAACCACTGCACGCTATACAGGTGCAGTCCGCAATTAGCTGGCGAACACACTGTCGCTAAAACACCAGATGTCTCCGTCGGGAGCTGGTGGAGACCCAAACGGAGATACAAGGACGGCAAATACTGGATAACCAAGTGTCAGACAGAGAGAAACGACTTGTTAAATGTTGAGGTTTGCTGATGTGTTTTCTCACAAATCCACACTAACTTCCTATGATGATAATAAGTCTGTTGGATTTTTCTGCCCCCAACTTTCCAAAAACTAACTAACAACAGAGCAATTGTTTCTTTTTTAACCTCCGGGCTCCAAATAAATACGTCATATCTGTTCTTCTCTTTGAAGCATGTCAGTGCCACCCTCTGGGAGCGGTGGGCCGCTGGTGTAACCAGACGTCAGGTCAGTGTCTGTGTCGAGACGGGGTGACCGGCCTCAGGTGTAACCGCTGTGCCCCGGGATACACGCAGGGCAAGTCCCCTCTGCGGCCCTGCATACGTAAGTCAACCACCGGCATGAATGTGGAAACGATAGTTTGGATGAAAAATACTGTTTTGAAACAACCTACACTACCGTTCAAAAGTTTGGGGTCACCCACCCAGACAATTTCGTGTTGAACATGAAAACTCACACTTTTATTTATCAAGTGATTTGCAAAATGAATAGAAAATATAGTCAAGACATTGACAAGGTTCGAAATAATGATTTTTATTTGAAATATGAATTTTGTTCTTCAAACGTCAAGCTCAAAGGAAGGCTAGTTTGATAGCTTCTCTAACCAGCATAACTGTTTTCAGCTGTGCTAACTTAAAAAGGGTTTTCAGGGGTTTTCTAACCCTCCGTTAGTCTTCTAAGGCGATAACACAATGTACCATAAGAACACTGGAGACAGGCCTCCACACACCTATGTAGATATTTCATTAAAAACCAGACATTTCCACCTAGAATAGTCATTTACCACATTAACAATGTAGAGAGTGTATTTCTGATGAATTTAATGTTATCTTCATTGGATAAAATAGTGCTTTACTTTGACAAAGAAGGACATTTCTTCGTGACCCCAAACTTTTGAACGGTAGTGTATGTCTGATCAGCGTGAAATGAGGAGGTCCCCTCAACGCTGGCTCCTCCTGGCAATGACCCGTCGTTCTTGCTTGGACTTAACTTCTCCATGAAGGGGGCTGATCAGAACCGTATCATGTCATAAGTCCTCTGCATTTGATGCACGCCCCCCTCCTCAAATAAATCACCAACTTTTAATAGTTTGTTGTCACGACAAAGTGACCTCTTCATTTTCTCCTCGCGGCCTAAATGGATTAAACCTCCTATCAGGGCTCTGTAAGCCTTTATCGAGTCGTAGCTCGATATAAAAGGGGCCGCCGCTGTCGGGACTAATTTGGCCCGATCCCCCCGGCGCGTTCCCTTTTCATCATCCCTAGAGACGGTTTCCATAGCAGCGTTAACATGAGCCGACCCGACAGGGAAACCTCATCCCCAGCTGATGTGGGATCAGCGTCAGATCGAGTGGATCGCTGCTCCTCGTATCTCTGCGCCGAACCTCGGCTGCGAGCGCTAATCCACGTGCGCTTCCGCGGCTAATCGCAAGAGTGTCGACAACCACGCGGGCGCGGGCGCTACGTAAGCCCCAATCAGGTGACGCGGGGGAGCCGGCAGAGGCCAGCTTCACACCTGTTGTGCAACTCAAAGCCCCCCATCCCATCCCAGACTCATAACTCTCCCAGAGAGAAAGGAGTGTGAGAAAGAAAACCTTGTTTGTTTTTACTGCCAGACCATCTCGGGCTATGTTTAGCGTCTCTTCGCCCCCACCGCCACCTCTAACACGTCGCCGCCATCAGGCAGACCAAGAGGCACGCAGCGGCCAGGCTAAACTTAACGTTAGCTTACGCCGGACCTTTTCATCCACACCTTGAACCGCATAGGAAGATCAGAGAATTAAGGGCGTCTCTTCTGTCGTAGTCACTGCTCATGGGGTCTTGATTGAGAGAAACTACAACCAACTACAACCAACTACAACCATGTCGCTCAAGCACCAGAGCTGAATGAATACAAAGCTAGCTGGTGAGATAGCCATGGCTTAGCTTAGCTGAAGCTACAATTAAATTGACTGTTTACTTAGTAATCTGTAAAAAAAAAAGAGTGGTTCTGTAGCGGCTTTAATATAAATAACTACAGTATTTAATAGAACATCAAGAGAGAGGAAGGACAAGCCGACAACGGGTAAAGTAGTTATAATTCATTCCTTTAAACAATGTAATTAATGAAAATTAATTTTATTTAGTCTAACAAGCTCGTCACAATGGACAAGAAAGTTGATTTAACACATTTAGTTGGTGCAGCAGTATTTCCTCTGAGGATTATTCAAAGTCATAGTGCAGTCACTTTCAGTGTGATTCACGTTGTCATGTCTACACTTATTGTTTGATCGGATATTTCTTGGTTGAAGTCATAATTATTTTCCATTCTGTGCAGTATTTTCTTTCGGCTCAAATGTCTGTTCAACTGCTTGTGTCAAGACAACTATTAATATTTTTAAAAAGCTTTGTTGAAACAATCCTTAAAAAGTTTTATCTCACTAACAGTCAGACAACTCAATAATATCCAACTGCTCACATAGATGCAATCTTTACTTTGGGTAATTTAATAAGGTCAAACCATCACTTCTTGTATGGTTTTGTTTCCAACATTAAACGTGTGTGTGTGTGTGTGTGTGTGTGTGTGTGTGTGTGTGTGTGTGTGTGTGTGTGTGTGTGTGTGTGTGTGTGTGTGTGTGTGTGTGTGTGTGTGTGTGTGAGAGAGAACTGGCCTGTATATATATTACACTGCATATACTCTATGTACATACAAACACGTGTCTTTTAAAAGTAGCGGGTGTCGGGTGTCACTGGGCCAGGACATGGACCGGAGGACGGAGTGTGAACTTGGGAAGATATCACAGCGCTGTCACACACACACACTTTTACAAGAGGCCTGGATAATATATATACAGGCCGGTTCACACACACACACACACATGTTTAATGTTCGAGACAAAACCATACAAGAAGTGATGGGTTGACCTTATGAAATTACCCAAAGCAAAGATTGCATATATGTGTGTGTGTGTGTGTGTTCAAGTGAGGGCCAGAAAGTGTGTTTCTCGCCAATAAAAAGGACCACACACACACACACACAGACACACACGTTTTTTGACACTTGCTTATCTTCTGTGCAGACATGCCCCACGCACCGAGAGGCGTTCAAGCTCCGCGCACAGAACACACACTCGCTTTGCCACGACCTGAGGGCTCGTGTGGGTTTACCGAAGCTCCTCTGTGTATCTGTTTCTGTCACCTGCCTGAAACTGTGTTTATATCTGCAGGAATTCAAGAGGTCGCTCCGACCCCCGTGTACCAACCTCAGTACAGCATAGGTGAGCAGATTTACGGGGCATGCATCTGGTTGTATTTTGTGTTTTTATTCTGGCGGTCTGTTTTTCTTTTAGCCCAACCCCTTTCCAAACCGTCCCTTTGACCCCGTTGGAGTCACCTCATGTTCAACGAACACATTCATCACCAATCAAAACAAAGAATCTCTGACTCTCGGCTCCCTCCTAGTGGCGGCTTGAGGAATGTCCCACCTGCTGCGGTCGAGGTCATCTGTTAGTCACAGGATACTGTGATGACAAATAGAAGCAGCCATATTGTAATTAGGGGAAAAGACATGTGCTGATATGCCTGCTGTGAAACGATACCCTCTCATTTGATGCATACTCAACCGACCCCTCCCCTCTCTCTTTCTTTCTCTCTCTCTCTCTCTCTGTTACAGCGGAGGAGTGTGTCTCGTACTGCCAGCCTTCTCAGGGTAAAGTCAGGATGAACTTGGAGACATATTGTCTCAAGAACTTCGGTTGGTGCCAATTATAATGATCTATTATTACAACGTCAAAATATCAGAAAAAAATGATATCTAAAAAATTATATTTGCATTAATAAATAAAATTAATACAAATAATGATACAAAAATGATGTAAAAAATGTACATTGCATCTCTGTCTTCTTTTAGTGCTGAAGGTGCAGGTGAGAGGGATGGAGCGCTCGGGTCCCTGGTGGCAGTTCTCCATCTCAGTCCAAACGGTTTTCCGCACGGGGTCCACCGCTCACATTCGCAGGGGCCTCCGGTCTCTCTGGGTCCCAGACCGCGACCTCGGCTGCGGCTGTCCCGCCCTTCACGTGGGCCGGACCTTCCTCTTGATCGGTGCGGAGGAGGGGGAGCGGGGCTGGAGCCCCGAGGAGAGTCGGCTGGTGGCGGACCGCTCCACTCTGGCCCTCCAGTGGCGGGAACACTGGAGCCCCAAGCTCAGGGGCTTCCGGGGGCAGGACAAGAGGGGCCGCTGCCCGCCTAAGCACCAGCACCACCATCACAGGGAGCCAACAAAGCCCCAGTCCGGGTACATCCCCCCTCACCTGCTGACTGAGAAAGAGCCTCTCAGTGTGGACACACACTCTGTGGAAGTGGAGGACACTCAACCCTCAGTGGTGCCGCACACACACTCTCACACAGTTAAACCCACAGAGGCGCCCCCCTCGCCGCACACACCCGCTCTGGTGTGCTCTACTCAAGGTCCTGGCTGAGAAACAGAAACCACAAAAAGACATTCTACAGTTTTTTTCCAGAAAGTTTCAGGAGAAACGACCTTGACTTTTCTTCCTCAGCGTGGAGAAACTCCAAACCCACACACACACACACACGAAAACACACACACACACACCTGTTGATTGACATTGAAATGCGTATATTAAAATGTGAAGACGACAAAAGTTTCCTCATGTAAAAGTCCACCAACACAAACGTGAAATATTAACATTTTAATATTTTCTACCAAAGAACATTTTGAAAATTAGAGTCTGACTGAAATGCCATGAAGTATTTTAGTCCTATAAAGATTTTGTTGTATTATATTGAATCATATTTATACTTGAACAAGTGGAAACTAAATAAGATATATATATATAAATAAATAACAAAACATACAGAATGTGCATTAAAACTTATTCAGAAATGTGATGTTTCCTTTTTTTAATAAAACAAAAGAAATGAGATTGGTACATCATTTGGGGAAACTGACACAATCTGCTGACAGCTGACACAGAAACTAACCTCAGCCTCATTTTCTAACCATATAGGACTCCTCAAATAGACTGTAAGGAGCCCAGATATGGATCTAAAAAGCATCGGTCCGACCTGTCGTCATGACTCCTGTTTGAATTTGAGTAGATATGGCGTCATCTTGCCCAGGGGGACTGGTGCTGTTGGTAGGGAGGGTATATTAAGACCCATGGAAGAGCTCCGATTTGTTGAGCAGCCGTGTTGTTCTGTGTCAGCGATTGGCTGTGCCATCGTGTTGAAGCCTGTGATTGAAAATAAAAAGAGAAAAATAGATTCGCTGGCTGATGAACGCTCGGTGGGACTGAAGGTCTGTGGGGCCCTCAGGGGTCCCCATAGAAACTATACTCAACATATTGTGTGTTATCATTGTTAATATGAATCTGTGTTTCCTTGCTCTCAAATCGGCTTTAGTTGGAAATTAAAGAAAATCATCAGGGAAATCCTACAATATGGAGACATTTTATGAAGCTTCTTTAGCATTTAGGTTTACTCAAAACACTCATAACAGTCCATTAGTTTCAATGGAATACATATTTAATATCTATACATTACAGATAGCCAAGCAGAGAAAGGGCACAATGTAAACATCTAAATAAAGGGTGTTCAAGAGAGCATGTCGCCCTCTCATAAGCATTCTTCATAAGGCGGCGGGTGCTTTAAAAGAAAATGTTGTAATCTTTAATGGAGGACAAGTCTTAAAGTTCAGTGGTTGAAACCAAATCAGTTGTTTATTAGTTATCCACACAGTATATGTAGGGCAGAGGCTCTATTCTCCTCACATCTCCAGCAAGAGGCTGTTGCTACCAGTTTCCACTTCTTGAGGTGTCATCTGTGTCTTATTTTCAGTTGGATGAACTTTTTGGTGAGTTCTTTCTAGCCTACATTGTATTGATGCTTCTCAAACATGATGTCCAATCCTAAGGAGACATATCCATATGTCCTTTGTCCATTATCTGACTTAAATCAAAGGTCACCAAGTGTTCCTGCAGTCAGTAACAGATGTTTGAAGTAGAGCTCTTACACAGTGGGGACTCTGAGGGACAGGTAAGAGGGGCCCCCACCCACTGAGACAAGCTACTTTGCAGTTGGAGCTGACCTCTGAGTCAAAGAAATATAACATGCACAAGAACAACAAAATAATTTGACAACCGCAGCAACACATGCAGCTATAACAGTGTAGAGCGCAGGGCTGCGGCTCACGCCCGCATGTATAACTAGAATGGGCACTCGGTAGAGCGCATACCTTCGCATATCACAAGATTGGGCATTGAATTATGAACATTTTGGCATTAGTTGCCAATTGGACAAAAATGTATCGTGCTATGGTAAAAAAAAAAAAATGTTGACCTTTCCATGACCTTGACCTTTGACCCGATTGATCCCAAAATCTAATCAAATGGTCCCCGGATAATAACCAATCGTCCCACCAAATTTCATGCGATTCAAGAAGATTTTGACCTGTTCATGACCTTTGACCTTGAACTTTGACCCCTCGATCCCAAAAAAATATAATCAACTGGTCCGATAATCATCCCACCGAATTTCATGCGATTCGGTTCAATACTTTTTGAGTTTTGCGAATAACACGCATACAAATAAATAAATAAATACACGGCGATCAAAACATAACCTTCCGCATTTTCAATGCGAAGGTAATAATAATACACACTCGTATGTCACAGTACATAGGGGGGGGCAGAGAAAGTGTGTTGGTGCATGCAAAATCTTGTCTTGGAGGCCTCCGTGTGTGTGAGTGTGTGTGTGTGTGTGTGTGTGTGTGTGTGTGTGTGTGTGTGTGTGTGTGTGTGTGTGTGTGTGTGTGTGTGGGGAAGCACCTGCTGCGTTGCTGCAGGAAGCACCTGTCAGCGGGCGTCTCCTCGTGCAGCCTGTCGACATGAGGGTTTGATCCCGAAACTCCCCGAACGCACACACTTACACAGACACTAACAGACAACTTAAGCCCGCGGCTCGTTCTGCGGGAGAGCACATCACCTTGAAACACACAACACACACTTCTCCGGGGCGCCGAGGACGAGGCCCGTCGGTTGGGTCGGCACATGGAAACGTCTTCGTCTCCGGCATGGGAGGCGGCCGTGTGTGTTTGTGAGTGTGTGGTATTATGTTTACAACCTGCTGGGGGTGTGTTTTACGAGAGGTGACTCCTCCCGCACTGCCGCCAGAGCCAAAGTTCAACTAGACCACTTGCAAACACACACTCTTATTTTTATCCTCTCACTTCCTTTTTCTCTCTCACACACACACACTTCTAATTTCACTTTATACTCTAAAGGTTTGTGCATCTCCTCCTCACCAAGTTTCTCACCAGAGAGCTACAGTCCAACATCGGCAGGTTTCAGTCACACGGTTTTGAGGACACACACACACACACACACACACACACACACACACACACACGGCTTCTGTTAACCTGAGAGGCAGAGGGTCAATCCCTGTGATCCGCAGCCTGCATGCCTTCCATACAGACACGCCGCCGACACAGTAACCGGACTCCCAGCTGGATTAGGACTAATCAAGCATGGCACAGCTCTGGGCAGCAACACCATGACACACACACACACACACACACATATATATATATATATATATATACTGCAGTATTTCCTGTTTTACATTTCCTACAAATTATTTCCCAATGTCATCAATGGGAAATGCTGTTTTCGGGAGAAAAACATGTGTGTCCCCTCGTGTTTCTGTGTGTCTTTATTCACGCACACACAAAAAAAACTTAGTCAGAGATTTTTTTTAAACACATGAAATCCTATGTGATTAAAAAAAGGGAAATAATGTGAACAGTTCCAAACAATTTGCATGTGGACCATAAAGAAGGTCATGGTAAAAAAAAAAACTCAAGTGCTGCAAAAGTCTGTAGAAGCTGTAAATAAAATAGATGCTTGACAACGTCATGATTCACAGGATAATACCATTTTGATCAACGCGTAAAGAAGCTTGTGTGAGAAGGTCACGCTGGCTTTCCGTGTGTGTCGGTTACCCAAGTGCTTCACGTGACCTTGAGATCATCCTCTCTAAAACACTAACGTCAAGGTCAGTACATTAAGAGTTTAACGTTGGTTTGTGTTTATTTTGCATATAGATTTATCAAATCACTCCCCCACATTATGTCGCAACGGCTTTCCACACAAATAACTTGACCGTATAATTGGAGACGAGACAGTAAGTGTGAACATGTGCCGTCACATGTCCAGAAACCGACTTCTCCCGTAAAAATGTTCCCACCACCTCCAGGTGTCCGCCAGTCGTCTGGCCGTCGGTCCCAAATGTCTGGGACGCCTCGGACCCTCCCCGGCTTTGTAGTCTGCAGCCTGAACCTCACTCCGTCTTTGTAGTCGCCAAGCGGAACTTTATTTTGGCAGCCATCGTGTTAGAGGGAACAGGTGATTTATGGCTCAGAGGGCAGCAGGGCGAGCCACCATTTTCTTTCAGTTGGTTCTGGATGTTGTTATGGCGTCCACTCAGAGTCTATTAGTGCGGGAGGGTTGGAGTCGGGGGTCCGGGATTAGCGATCAAAAAGAGTGGAGGGGGGTAAAAGTTGGGGGGTAACACTAGCCCGGCCTGCCCAGGTGGTGGGGATGAAAAGAGACTCCCCATCTGGGGTGTGGATGGGTCGAACATGGGCCGCATGTGTGTGTTGGCTCCCAACATGGTGTGTGTATGTGTGTGTGTGTGTGTGTGAATAACTTTTATGAGGCGTATACTTCGTGGTGAACTCCGTCTAGTTGGATTTGAACCGTAACCGATTGGTTTTCAGGCTCGGGGAGGCGACCCCCTGACCCGTTTTTACAACATCTGCAACCCGGACTTTTTCTCAACCACATTTTAACTTCACATTGTGCCACCACGTTCATAAATGACAGAGCCCCCCCCCCCCCCCTCTGTTATTCGATAGATAAATAGATATCAGTACATAAATATTGCCGTCTAGAGCGCCCCTGGTACACACATTATATATTACACACATACATTAGATTTCAGTTTCAAACTTATATTGTGAATAATAGTGCATTAAATGTACATTGTGGGACTTTAAACTTCAACTTTTAGCGGTCACGGACAATAAGTCAACACAAAAATATATTATTTCATGACAAAGTGACACTTGTGATTGAAAGCTGAAATAATAGCAGGTCTGTGATAAATAATGTTGCATATGGATGATGTGTGGAATTAAATGAGTTGGTTGTATCTGACAACTATTGCTGCTGCACTAAATAGAAACAGCTTATTTTGAATGTCACATTTTAATTAATTACAATTTCATCTTACCAAAAAAATGACGACATTTTACAGTCACAGTATATTTTTTTAATCAATAAATATTTCTATTGTCTTGTCTCCATATCTTTCTTTACACGACAGAGTCGTTGCCTGCCGTGACACTGATGGTGGTCTCACTTGTGGGTGGTCTCATCTTCAGCGTCTGAGTCATGTGGCCGAGACGTCTGGGCTTCAGGGAGGTTGTTGCACTGCAGGTAGCAGAAAACCACTTGGACCTAAAAACACACACGGGGAGTTTATTAAGTCTCCTCGAACCTCGACGCTGTGGGCGAGCTTCTCTGGAAAGACTTCTAAACTTGACCAGCTTCATTTCAAATAGGTTATTATCTGTAAATAGTAATCCTAGCTCGAGCTACCTTCGATGGCCGTGGACATGACCTTTATTTATGGTAATTTTGGGAGGGGTTTAGCAACCTGAAGGAGTTTATAATTAGAGACTAATTGTTCGATATTTAATAAAGAAACTAGTATATATTTTGTTGTTGTATATATCTAATTTAGAATACTTTTTTTATCAATAAAAACAGTTTCTTTTTTTCCTTCCGGTGAGAAAAAGGCTTAAAAATTGCCTTAAAATGTTGGTAAAAAAATAATAATAATGATTGAAAAAATGTATAAAAAAACAAAACTTGGTTTGAATAAAGAAAAATTTCTACAGCTCAACAATAAAATAAATTCATCCCTCACACATGCAACTGTTTAGCAAGCAAATACCTTCTATAGGCAGAATGTGTTGAAATATTGCGACTTCAAAAACATGAATCTTTCTCTCTATTCAGCAGTACTTTATGCTACTCCGTTCCCACCTGCACCACCACCTCCTGGGAGATGTCCATGGTGGGACCGTCGTGCCCGAGCCCGACCACAGGGAGGCGTAAGAGGCTCGGACCGAACACCGTGGCCAGGTTCATCAGAGACATCCGGTTGACCGCTTGCTTCTCTGAGACTCTGGAGAAAAATGACAAAAATAAAATGAAAGAAATATTAGGTTGAGTAGAGGCAGCGTAACATACTCAGTGGGAATAGAGCTAACATCTATCTCTGTTATTAGTTTTCCCGACAGTTCAACTTTGTGCTGTTGTGTAATTGTAAACGGAGATCTTGGCACACTCAGCACTTTATCCTGGACACTTTAATCTGCTGTGAATTCACTTTGGTCACTGCCTTGTGTGTGTATTTTGTATTCCTTTGTATATTTAGTATCGTTATTGTTAGTGTTTTTATTTGTATCTTGTATTACTGCTCTAACATGCACCTGCTACAGTGATCCTGCAATTTCCCCACTGTGGGACTAATAAAGGAATATCTAATCTAATCTAATCTACTCTCATTGATGACAGACCGTTGGAGGTGGTGCAGGAGGTACAGCAAGGTGTGGCGGTTGGGTTCGGAGCAGGACTGCAGCAGGGACAACATGGACGCCAGCCGGGAGGTTACGTCCTGGATCTCTACAGCGGAGGGAATCACACAGTTCACATGGTTGGAAAAACATTTTAAATACATTTATCAATGCCATTTAGAGCCCATTTGTTTCACTTTACATGGAAACATATTTTAAAGGGAATATATTCACGGCAGATTTCTGTTTAACCCTTGTGTTGCCTTAGGGTCATTTTGACCCGAATCAATATTACACCCTCCCCCTGCCTTTGGGTCATTTTGACCCGATTCAATGTTTCACCCTCCTGTTACCTTTATATTTACTAACATATTTTACCCTTTGGGTTCAATTTGACGCCAGCAATTAAAACCTCCAGAAAATTATTAGAATTAATATTGTTTTCCAAGTTTAAGTGTGAGGCACTTTATGTTTGTTTGTTGACTACCGAAAGAACACCGACATTAAACATTGAATGGGGTCAAATTAATCCTAAGGCGGGGGGAGGGTGTAATATTGATTCGGGTCAAAATGACCCTACGGCAACACAAGGGTTAAAAGGTGATTTGTATAAATTATTGTATGTATATTGTGATGAATTATCTATGAATGACAACAAATGTCCTCTGAACATAACTTTCTATGAACTCATTTACTGAAACTGAAGTCTTAAAGGTCAAATGGCCTTAAACTTTCCCAACCTAATAAAGAATAAACACCCATTTGATCCCTCCGGGTTACGATGATGACATGTTTTCTGTGGCCTTACTCAGGGTCTTGGCCAGGCTCTGGAAGATCTTCATGGGCACAAGCGCCTCGGGCAGCTCTCTGAAGAACAGCTTGAGAACCCCGGAGACGACGTTCACCTCGGCGCTCCTCAGCTTGGTCACCGCTTCACGCAGATCTGAGCGGGGGCAGAACCGCGACGGTCGCGATCAATATCGCCGTGTCGTCTTTTGGCATACACTTCCTTTCTTATCCGCACGAGAAAAGAAAAAAAGCATGGTTATAGTTCTGTAAAAGCAGCAGCTGACAAAGATTTTTTTATAGTGGTGATACCAGTAATTCCGCCTAAAGTGGCGGTCATCTTTCAGAGGTGGTGAGCAGAATTTTGTAATCATCGCCCTACGGATGGAAATGTTGGTGAGCCCGCCAGTTCGGTCCAGATGGAATTATGTCTCAGCGACTGTTGGCTGGACCGTGACATTTTGTTCAGACCTTCGTGGTCCCCAGAGGGTGAATCCTAATGATTTTGATGACGGTCTGGTTTTCCTTTAAAGCCACAGTGAGATAACTCAAAAATCTTCGCATGGATTTCAGTGAATTTAGGGTTAAAACATTCATGGAGGATGAATTGCGAATGAAACTCTAATCCAACATCTGGCGCCATCGCCAGTTCAACATTTCTGTTAGCTCAATACTTTGGTTCATGGCAAAATACCCACAAACTAATGACATTCCTATCAGCCTCAGTTGAACTTTGAGTGTGAAAAAGGCAACGAAACAAAACTCGAGCTGCCACAGAACAAACAGCACATGCCGACAGAAAGCTGGCCGCGTTCTCCTCTTACTGCTGTTGAACGCAGCCTTGAGCGTGCCGATGTCACTGCTGGTTCCTGAAACCCGGTAGATGCCCACCTCGTCCAGGCCTCTCCTCTCCACCTCCTCCACACAGCAGCGCACCACATGTGGGACGAGCACTCCCTCCTGCCTGACCGGGATGTGAAAGTATTTAAAAGAAAAGATGTGTAGATGTAGAATTTCAGATTCCACTCTTGAGTGGGAATACAACTCAAGACTGAACTGCAGCTTTGGGTTTCCAGCCTTTCCGACGGCCCCGTGAGCCCAGGCGGGGCCGGCAGCAGGGACTTACTGAGCCAGCGTCTCAATGGAGACGCAGAAGACGGGTTTCTGTGGAGCCGTCGCACTCGGCGGTTCAAGCGGGTGGGCACAGTACTTCAGGGAGAGAGTCACCTCCACCTGGCCAAGGCGTAGCGTCTGTCTCCTCCATCGCCTCCTCAGGGTTTTAGTGTCCAACTGACGGACAAAGAGATTAGAAAACAAGACATGACAGCAGGTGTTTCGGAAAAAAACACAATGATTTGTATTGTGAATTTAAAAATAAAATTCTTCGGATGTGAATCTAGTGTAAATCAAGATCTATCCCCATTTTTTATATCTTTAAAGCATCATTAATTGAAAGACATAACATGGACACATAGCTACACACACACATACATCCAGCAGCAAAGGGGCAACATTAGTGTTTCTGGCCAACTGCTAAATGCAATACAATATTTACTTTCTCCATTTTGGTCTCCACCAACTCTACAAATGTCTGGCTCTTTAGCAACTAAATGCACGAGCTAGTCACCTCTATGCAGGGTTCTTACACATTTTGACCAATGGATTTCCATGACTTTTCCATGACTTTTCCAGGACTTTAAACCAAATTTCCATGACCAAACTGAAATCTCGGTATAAACATGAACATTTTTGAAAATTGTGCGTATTGAGAACGTACGCCGGCTTATATTTTGAGCGTCTTTCTTTTAAAAAACGTATTAATTATTTCAAACTCGGCGTAAATGAACATGTGATTATAACAATTTCCATGACTTTTCCCAAACTTTTATGATTTAAGTTTTTTCCATGACTTTTCCAGGCCTAGAAATAACCATTTTAAAATTCCATGACTTTTCCAGGTTTTCCATGAGCGTATGAACCCTGTCTATGTGTTATGATATGATATGATATTCCTTTATTCGTCCCACAGTGGGGAAATTTCAAAAATCAAAGCCGTTTGGTGTTCTACAAGCGGCATAGAGTCAGTATATTAGGGGTTGTTTTTCATGTTTTTTTAAATAACACTCGTGCAAGTGGTGAAAGTGAACCAGAATCACAACGATGATAAATCTGAAGCTCAGTCCGTCTCCATACCTTGACAGACGTTTTGCCCAGGACGATGTCATGCTGTCCATCTGACTCGCTCACACACAGCAGCCTCAGCTCCTGTGCCCCGTCCACCTGGAAACACAGCTCCTGCTCCACAGAAGGGTCGTGGCGTTAACACCGACGGCGACAGCAGTGTCCAGAAGCTTCGACGGGAGCATTTTAAAGTCTTCTGATCCGGGCTACCGGTTGGATTTAGTGTCGATTTTACTGCCACTGATCATGTTTAAAGCCCAGCGTGGTCTGGTCACAGTGACGACTTTTTAATCCTCCTGAAGCCTCACATCATGTGGGATGCTGTCTAGACATGAAGAAGTCATATACCGCCCTGAAATCTGGTCGACAAATCATCTGCCTTTCATATCAGATTAACTCTGTTATTTTACACTCAGGGCCAATGTGCATTCAATTATTTACTAAACAATAACTGACCTGGTCCCAATGTGGGTTGAGGCTGGGGACTGATGAGTGTGTTTGAACTTGTTTATCATAAAACTCGGAGCCATCCACTTCCACACACACATACACAGCTGAAAGAAAAAGGGAAAAGGGAAATCACCATTATTTCATCATTCAGATATAAACATTTATCTTCTTCAGTTTGAGGTAAATTTCTATGATTACGGTTTATTTTTTCACTGACTAATTGAGTGTGATTGAAAATGTAAAAATCTCATCTTAAACATACAGGTTGGTTGCTGCAAGCCGCAGGCAGAGTGGACGGCCACACTCAGAGTCCCGCACAGAGACTCCTCGTCCTCCACTGGTGAGAGACAAAGACATCCTGAGGCTCATTGGATTTAATCGTCCTGAACAAAAGTGAAACTGAGCAAGATGAGAAAGACAAAGACAGTTTTGTACACCAGCATTAAAAGATCAAGAATCCCACAAGAGTCCGTGTATTGTATTTCAGACACAGGATGTGGCTCTGTGGTGAGGAGGAGGGAGATGGCGGCTGTACCAGCACGTGTGCTGTGAAGTGGTGGCTGCTGGGTCATCCTTAGTTTCACGCATGCACTGGTGAGGGTGAGCAGGTCTGGAGGGACGGTTTCTATGTCTGATAAACAACACACAGGAAACGAAAGAGACCAATCAGCACACAGAGCCAGAGTGGCTCCGGGAAAGAAGCTTCAGTGAATTTAAAATCCAAGATGACATCAAGTCAACTCAATCCTGAACCCATTAATAAACACAAACACGTGATGCGTCTTAATGTTGTGAAATCTTGTTGTGCTTGTGTCTTAATGTTATTTCTCTTTCTGAAGTGGGAATTTTATTACATTACTTTCCTACAGTTATTTGTCCAAATCCTGAAGTTCTCCTTAGTGTGTGAAGTAAAGACCCATATTGCACATGATGTATATGTGGCCTTAGAGGAAGGTGTGTGGGTCTGCAATAATCTAGCAATGCAAGTACATTTGACTCCCGACCTCCAGATGGGTCAACAGCTGTGAACTTACTGTCTTTCGTGAGCTTGTCAATGACTTCTCTCCATTCTTCAAGCTCAAACAGGGAGGAGAGGAGGAGGGTGTGACTCTGGAATAAGGTAAAGCAGATCGTTGTCTTTTTAGTCGTTAATCAGTATTCAAAAGTGAGACTTTGTTGACAGGGACAGGGTGTGTGTGTGTGTACCTTGCCACTGGGGCTGTGCAGCTCCAGTGTGTAAACAGGGGAGTGTGTCAACAGCATCAGCTCCATTTGCTCCAGCTTCTTCCTGCTACGAGCCGCCAAAGCCATGGCCCTGGACCCGTTCTTTACAAAAAACACATTTTCATATTTCACTCAAAGAAAACACCCGTGGACAAACTCTCTCTCTGCATTTTTCACACACACACATACTGCGTAATGCCGTAGCTGCTGTCGGAGGAGGTGCATCTTGGTTCTCGCGGTGTGTATGCGAAGGTGTGCGTCTGGCGAGCGTTCCTGGTCCGCCCCCCAGCGAAGTTTGAGACCGCCGAGAGGCAGAAACCAGCAGAACCGGTACTGCTCCTGCTTCCTGGGAGGAGTGCATGCTGTGTGTTTACTAGCGGCCGCTCTGAATGTGGACCCCGTTCCCCGCTGCACTCACCCTTTGGTTGCGGGTTTGTTTCTGTTGCACAGCAGGAGGTCGGTGTAAAGGAAGAGGTGACGCAGGCTGCGCTCCCCCTCGCTCACGTCCACAACGAAGCCGTCACGCATCAGCTTACGCCTCTGAGTGACGCACAAACGCAGCACGTTCTCGGGGTGTAACGCACAGGCAGCTATTCTATGTCGATTTTAATTCGTTTTGCAAGCCTCACCATGCCGTGACTGAGCGTGACTTCTCGTTTGCATTGAGAACTCTCGTTGATGCCAGACAGGAAGCTGCGGGACAATCTCAGAGCTTCTTGTAATCTTCTGTAATCTCTGTGCTGCTGTGGCGTCGTCTTCAGGAGGTCCTACGAGATCACAGAGAGGTTGTTAAGATTCGACTTTTTGCCAAGTCCTGGCACTGTGCTTCAATTACAGTCCAAGTGAAGTCATTACGTCATCAAATTATTGATGCAAATGCAAAAGAAAGATGAGCATGGTTAGAGAACAACAGGAGAAGCTAAATAGGTTCAAGAATGTATTAATTATCTCACGTGCAGCACGAGTGTGGTCTTGGTTACTCTGTCCAGAGGCTTGTACAGTAGAGCTGCAAAATAAAATAAAAAATTAGACACTGTCATTCAACAAGTTATCAAAGACAAATTAAGATGATGTACCTTCAAATGTGTATTTGGTTGGAGTTTTGTTTGAGCCGTTTCTAGACATCATGCTCTGGAGAGATAAAGGGAGAGCGGTTGGGATAACCTGAGTACACGGCTTGGTACAGTAGGTGCTCCCTCTGGATGTGAAGAGTTTGTGGTACCTGAGCCAGGGTTCGGAAGCGAGGGTCTGAGAGCGTGCACCTGCGAACAACTTCAACGGCTTCCTCGTAGTTTCCAATGAAACCACCGTACAGCCCAATCTGGTTTACCTGTGACAGCAGAATAGCGGATGGATGGATAGATGGAGGGAGGGGGAAATTTCAATGTGATTTTTTTACTTTTTTAAAATATCTACTTCTTCCCCAAACACGAGGTCTGCCATTTAACAATTTCAACATCTATTTAAAAAAGGTAAGAAGAAGGCACTCAATAAAGAGGTATATCAAATGTAGTATGAACAGTCTCCAGGAAAAGACAAAGGTAAAGAAAATATTTTATAGGAATTTTTTATTTTACATTTTTAATTGTATTTATTTGTTATTTATTCATTTTTGTTATTTATTTTTATATTTTTTATTTTGGGCCACAGAAAACCGTTCAATATCCCTTCTTCTCCTTCTTCTATATCTAGACACTAAAGAACTTACCATCTTCAGGAACAGGTCTCCCACCATCAGATCAAAGGCTGTGTAGATCTCTCCGTCCTGCCCAGGACCGGGCTCAGTCAGCCGGGCCTTCAGGCCAGAATAGAAGCTTTGGTGCATGTCTCTGATCTCAGGCACCTGGTAGAAAACAGTCTGGACCTGTTGACTGGACAGGACTGGCTGGGAGGTCCCGGCTGAGGCGCGCAGAGCCTTCATGGGCTGCAGGGAAATAGAAGTTTGAAGAACTTGAGCTGCACAAGCAGAGAGGCCAAAGGTCAATGGATGTCGGTGAGAACAAGCTGAGTGTGTCGAAGATTAGAGAGAAAGGCGGCGGAGAAGTGAGGTGAAAGAAGAACGTGTGAACAAACAGTTCACAACTCTCAAACCGCTGCTGAATAAAAACGAGCACATACTAAATATACGCACTGCTGAGCGACAACAGTATTCAGACCAAACATCGACTTCATGAATCATTTCTCCTCTTTTCCGCGAGTTTGAAATGAATAAGAAACTAGGGGTTTATGCTGTTGTTGATAAGAGCAGAGATAAAAGAGAAAGCACACCTTGAGACTTTTTCTGCTCTTAACAGAAACCCTCAGAAATTAAAAAGACATCTCAGCAATGCTTTGCTCTCACTGAAAAGACTAAAGTGAAAAGCTAATAACAGGAATGCCAGTTGCTATTAGAGTAATGTCTGCTTATCCACTCTCTTGCAGAAGTTAAATGAGATGATTGATTTATCTCTCATATCTGTACAGTTAATATGAAGCTACAGCTAGCCGTCGCTTAGCTTAGCTTAGCATAAAGACATGAAAGTATGCTTAACATTTTGGGAAGCAGCTAGCCTGGTGTGTAACAACAACAACAACAAATGTAACAAACTCAATGTCAACAGGAAACAGTCTGTCTGCATCTCTAAAGCTCACCAACTAGCTCTTTGTTCAAGCCTAAGCTAGCATTAGCTGTATTCGTTGACCGTAAACAGTTGCCAGACACATAATGTTATCATTTTTTTTGCAGCTATAGCATGTTCATTTGTGACCTTTAGAGGTGCATGTGTGTGGGTTTTGATAGCTTTGGACGGGGACAGGCTGTTTATAGTCTTTATGCTAAGCTAAATTAACCTGCTGCTAGCTGTAGCTTCCATTAAAGTAGTAGGCCTATCAATCTTCTGAGAGAAAAAAAGGGGGAACCTCATCGTTGATGGAGAACAATCCATTTGTGGTTGAATAAGGAAGCTGAACAACAAAGACATGGGATGTTCTGCATTATGATCTTGTGTGACACGCGAACCATATGCATGTGACTGCTGCTCGTAGGCTACTTAGTAAACACACAAACAAACACACAGACCCTCCTTTGCATTCATGTCAAGTAGACGTGTTTTACAATTCTCAGGCGCCGATTCTACCTGAGGCCACATGATTTAACCCTCCTGTCGCCTTCGGGTCAATTTGACCCGATTCAATGTTTAATGTCGGTGTTCTTTCGGGAGTCAACAAACAAACATAAAGTACCTCACACTTAAACTTGGAAAACAATATTAATTCTAATAATTTTCTGGAGATTTTAATAGCTGGGGTCAT
The DNA here is from genome assembly GCF_029220125.1 of Pseudoliparis swirei. NCBI lineage: Eukaryota > Metazoa > Chordata > Actinopteri > Perciformes > Liparidae > Pseudoliparis > Pseudoliparis swirei. The sequence goes on from NC_079408.1 coordinate 7,144,619, forward strand.
ATTGACCTCAAGGGTAGAATATGTTAGTAAATATAAAGGTAACAGGAGGGTTAAACATTGAATCGGGTCAAATTGACCCGAAGGCGACACAAGGGTTAAAGAAAATCATGTTTTATTTGTGTTTGCGATGAGATGACAGCAGAGCAGCAAAGAGGAAGTTTAACCGTCACAATAATTACATCAACAGGGGTTTTCCCTTGATTTTGCAATTTGGAATAGCTCAATGAATAACGTGAGTTAAAGTTTTAACGCTGAAATCAGGAAACTTATTTTCATTTTGGTGCGTGTATGTTACCGTCAGCAGAGTGTCCAGCTCTCTGAGGTAAACCTCCTCACTCCCCAGGATGCCCTTCAGGAGCACGAGCCTCCTCTCCAACATTTCCTTCGGGCTGCATAACGTCTGAAATCACAGATATTCAAGGATTACATCAAAGTCAGTCCCAAAATCAGGGTCCAGACCATTCATTCAGTCAGTGACACTTCAAATGCTGCAATAGTTGACGTGTGAAACAGCCGTGACGAGATTGACAAGGATAAAAATCAAAATGATGAAGACGACTTTGAATCATGACGACATGTATTTTTCTGTGAGTTACCTTTTGGCAAACAAAATGCTCAAACCATATACAACATGAAACTTCTGTATGTTGCCACCTTTATCAAATGTGCACTGTTTTTGGGAAACAGAAGGGTTACTTTTCAACATACTGAGATGAGAAAAAAAAGGAAGTAAAGTCAACGTCACACATTGGTTACACTTTTTAATTTAGTTTTGTTTCCTGTCTTTTTCAAGCCTTTTCTGATAGAATAAAGGTCCAAAACAAGTTGGACATTGGAGTATCTATGACTGCATGTATTGTTTTTGTACTAATGTAGGTCAATGGATAGCCAATAGATCAGATAACTTTAGCTAAATATGAGGTATAACTCCAGGACCTGCTATAGCTTTTTATAGGAGTGCATCATATAGTATCCTCTCTGTTTTACAACTGGTATGTCTGTCATAAAAAAAACTATACACCTGTAAAGTGAAGCGATGCAAACTCACAGGGGTGTCTGGCAAGTCTAAGCTCTCAGGGTGGAGAGGAGAACATTCCTGGAACACGTCCTCCTCCAGAACTTCAGTCTCTGCTTCAACTACAACTGACACACAAACACACACAATACATGTACAGTAGTTGTAGTAGTATGTGTTCCCGTATCTGCTTCCCCCCCTTCAACATGAATGTTCTTCAATGCACAACAATTTAGTGGATCTTTGACTGAGGTGGATTAGGAAAAATCAAAATTTTAGAATAGATTATGATGCATTTTCCACAAAAAACATCATTTTTCAGATTAGATTCTTTTAGATTTTTTCTTTGACGATGAACCACTTTCTACACACAACACACACCTTGTCTCCTTCCCTCACCTGGGACGTGCCGTGACTCCAGATAGCCCACGGCCTCCTGGTAGACGTCCATCGGGGCTCGGGTGTCCTCTTCTCACGATGCGGGCTGAGCTCTGGAGACGCAGCACGAGAAAAACACTCAGAGAGAAACTTCCTCTTTCTCTAACGGGTGCGCAAAAGGGGAAAATGGAGCTTCCGTTCTGTCTGGGAAACGCCGACAATGAGAACTGGCACCTGCTGTTAAATCCAGTCCCGCAGTTGCACTTCACTTCCTGTAAATGAGCCGATGTCAGCATCGCGGTTGCAGGATATTTACTATCTAATCTTCACAACTGCATATTAACCTTTAACTAGTTGCTATATTTTACTTTACCATATCTGTTATTCTGACCGCAGCCTGGAGGGTGTAGTTTTTACTTGCCATGATCACTTTACAAGTCATAAACATGTAACGCTGCATATATCTAGCAATACAAATGTAAAGCATATTCAAATGATACATAGTCTAACAATAGATTAAAGATCAGTCTCAGTGATACAACTGAACGGGACCTACTGTATATTAACAGCTATTAGTTCACACAAAGAGAAGTAAATATAAAAAGTGCATGTAACCCCCAAATCATCCAAATATTTAAACAGAGACGTTAACTTGGGGAAATGTATATTAAACGGCGGCATATTCCTGCATGAAGTGTGTTAAACATGAATGAATTTCAATGTTTGTAGCCAAGAGCCTCTTTTTATAGTGCCACGCTGCCCTCTGCAGTAAATGTGGACGCGGCTCTGTTTGTGACGTCACATCTCTAGTATACGGGCTGACACTCTTTTTAAGAGCTAAGTATTTTGAGTTTAGCAATGACCAATACATCACAAGTGGCCACATAAAGTTGAGATCTATTTTTTTTTATTGAAAACGTTTAACAAATAATTAATAATATGCATTTTGTGTTTACATCCATTATAAATCCAAATACTTAGTTGTACTTGTGTTCACTAAAAAGGCATCATAAAACATAGGTTACTTAGATTATATTGTTCTGTTTTGTATTTAAAGATGTGTCAGTCCATTTGGGAGCCTTGGCTGTAGTATGGATGGTGCTATAAACCATCCATATATACATATATGTACATATAACCATCAACAATATATGTTCGCCACTTGGGGGAAGTACAAACCAACACAACGCCGACATGGCGTCACCTTTTTAAGTGGATTTGTTGTTTACAAATCCACTTCCTTATTTACACATGCAGCAGAGAGGGAGCATCATAGTATTCAGTCAGAGAGGTTTGTGTCCACCTTATGGTTTTAAGTTTGTGAGTTACTGTTTTAAAAAAGGAAAAACTTTAATTCGTTGGAATGTTTCAGCAGTCCAACTATTGTTCTTGTCTTCTTTAATAAACTTATTATTATATTCCTTCCATACCTTTTTTGTCCCTCTTCCAGTCCTTCATATATTCAGCTATTTAAACCATTCAAATATTAAAGAATTCAGCTTCTACATGAATAGAGGATAATGAATTTTCATATTTCTAACTCTTCAGCTGTTGATATTATAAATATTTTATGGTTATTATTTTGAATGGGATCACAATGGAGACAGTCTTCAAATTTAAAAGCTTCTAAGATCTTCATACTTTCAGCTAATTCAATCATTTTTTTTTTGAATGTTGACATAATCTTCAACTTTTACTGTATATTTTCAGATATTTTTTTATCTTTCTACATTATCAAATGATTACCATTTTTATGGAGAAAAGCTTCAAATCCGCTTAAACTTGTTCAAATTTAAAAGCTTACAATATCAGCAAACATTCAGCTAAAGAAACAATTCCACCTTTAAAATGTTGACACAATTGTTAGCTATAACTTTATAATTCAGCTTCTTTTGATAGCTATTATAGTTATTTAACTGTTATTTAACTGTTATTTAACTGTTTCATATTAGTGAAGAATGAACCTCGCTACTGTATAACTTATTTCCATTCTTTGTATTTCTTTATTACTTTTAAAATTGTTTATAACTTTTTTAATTATTTTTTTACCTTTTTAAACTACTACTTTTTTTTTTTTATAATAATAATTGAACTTTTTTTTTTTAGACTTTTTTAAACTTAATAATTTTTATAACTTTTAAACTTTTTGATAACTTTCTAATAATGATTTATAACTTTTAGACTTTTTTAGAACTTTAGTACATTTTTACTTTTTAATAATTTACTTTTTAATAATTTACTTTTTAATAATTTACTTTTTATAACTTAGTACTTTAATTACTTTTTAATAATTTACTTTTTAATAATTTACTTTTTAATAATTTACTTTTTAATAATTTACTTTTTAATAATTTACTTTTTAATAATTTACTTTTTAATAATTTTTTATAACTTTTAAACTTTTTTATAACTTTTTAGTACTTTTTTACTTTTTAAAAATTTGTTATAACTTTTAAACTTTTGTATAACTTTTTAGTACTTTTGTACTTTTGAATAATTTTTTATAACTTTAAATTTGTTATGACTTTTTAGTACTTTTTACATTTTTTTAACTTTTTAAATACTTTATTACATTTTCATTACTTTTGTACTTTTTTTACTTTTTATTACATTATTACTTTTTCATTACTTTTGTACTTTTTATTACTTTTGTACTTTTTCATTACTTTTGTACTTTTTCATTACTTTTGTACTTTTTCATTACTTTTGTACTTTTTATTACTTTTTATTACTTTTGTACTTTTTTATTACTTTTGTACTTTTTATTACATTTGTACTTTTTCGTTACCTTTTTACTTTTTATTACGTTTACTTTTTTTTTTCTTTAATTTTTTTATAACTTTATGAATTTGTATTACTTTACAGTGATTTTGATCCAATAACAGTTATATTTTTCCAGTTACAGCGCTCAAAAAATTATTCAAGCCCTGCTGAAATATGATTTGATTTATTTAATTAAATCAATTTCACAAATGAACATTTATTTATATTTAATGGATGTAACACAAAATGTAGGAATTCTTTCTATTATTAGATTTGTTTAGGTTAGACTGTCGCCTCACAGCAAGAGGGCTGTGGGTTCCCTCTGTGTGGAGTTTGCATCTTCTCCCCTTGGCAGCGTGGGTTCTCTCCAGCTTCCTCCCACAGTCCAAAGACATGCTCATGATCATGCTCATGATCTCTAAATTGCCCATAGGTGTGAATATGGGTGTGAATGGTTTTTAATACTTTATAAAAAATGTATTACTTTTTTAATAACTTTTTAATAACTTTTCATTACTTTTTTAATACTTTTTATCTTTTTTATTACTTTTTAACTTTTTTATATGGAGGTTAGTTTTTTAGGTTACATGCATGGGGCTGCACGGTGTTGTAGTGCCTAACACAGCAAGAGGGCTGTGGGTTCAATTCCTGGTTGGGGTGGTCCTTTCTGTGTGGAATTTGCATGTTCTCCCCTTGGCAGCGTGGGTTCCCTCTCCAGCTCCCTCCCACAGTCCAAAGAAATGCTCAGGTTAATTGATCTCTAAATTGCCCATAGGTGTGAGTGTGAATGGTTTTAAATACTTTATTACATTTTCATTACTTTTTAATACTTTTTATCTTTTTTATTACTTTTTAACTTTTTTATATGGAGGTTAGTTTTGTAGGTAAGATGCGTGGGGCTGAACGGTGGTGTAGTGCCTAACACTGTAGCCTCACAGCAAGAAGGCTGTGGGTTCAATTCCCGGTCGGGGTGGTCCTTTCAGTGTGGTGTTTGCGTGTTCTCCCCTTGGCAGCGTTGGTTCCCTCTCCAGCTCCCTCCCACAGTCCAAAGACATGATCATGTTAATTGATCTCTACATTGCCCATAGGTGTGAGTGTGAATGGTTTTTAATACTTTATTACATTTGTTTTACTTTTTAACTTTTTGAAGAAAAAAAAATAACTTTTTAACTTTTTGTAACATTTTTTATAACTCTTCATACTTTTTTAATATGGAGGTTAGTTTTTTAGGTTAGATGGGTGGGGCTGCTCCTGACTGAAGATGAATTCAGACTCATACCAACTAATTTACTTGGTTAGTAGCTGTATTTATTTTTCATATTAGTTAAGAATGAACCTCGCTACTGTATAACTTAGTTCCCTTCTTTGTATTACTTTATTACTTTTTAAATTGTTTATAACTCTTTTAATTTAATTTTTTTACTTTTTTAAACTTTGTAAATACTTTTTTAGAACTTTTTACATTTTTAAAACTTTTTAATTACTTTTTTTTAAAAATTAGTACTTTTATATTTTTTTATAATTTTTTATAACTTTAAAACTTTTTAATTACTTTAGTACATTTTTACTTTTTAATAATTTTTTATAACTTTTAATCTTTTTTATAACTTATAACTTTTTTACTTTTTAGTACTTTTTATAACTTTTTTACTTTTGAATAATTTTTTATAACTTAAACTTTATTACTTTTTAGTACTTTTTTCCTTTTTAATGATTTTTTATAACTTTTAAAAACTTTTTTATAATTTTTTTGTACTTTTTACATTTTGTTAACTTTTTAATTACTTTCTGTACTTTTTATTTAATTTTCATTACTTTTGTACTTTTTATTACTTTTGTACTTTTTATTACATTTGTACTTTTTATTACTTTTGTACTTTTTTATTACTTTTGTACTTTTTATTACATTTGTACTTTTTACTACATTTGTACTTTTTTTATTACTTTTTATTACGTTTACATTTGTTTTCTTTAATATTTTTTATAACTTTATTAATTTGTATTACTTTACAGTGATTTTGATCCAATAAGTTATATTTTTCCAGTTACAGCACTCAAAAAATTATTCAAGCCCTGCTGAAATATGGTTTGATTTATTTAATTAAATCAATTTCACAAATGAACATATTTATATTTAATGGGTGTAACACAATATGTAAGAATTCTTTCTATTATTAGATTTGTTTAGGTTAGACTGTCGCCTCACAGCAAGAGGGCTGTGGGTTCCCTCTGTGTGGAGTTTGCATGTTCTCCCCTTGGCAGCGTGGGTTCTCTCCAGCTTCCTCCCAGACATGCTCATGTTAATTGAGTGAGGGGGAGTGTGTAAACAGCATCAGCTCCATTTGCTCCAGCTTCTTCCTGCGACGAGCCGCCAAAGCCATGGCCCTGGACCCGTTCTTTACAAAAAACACATTTTCATATTTCACTCAAAGAAAACACCCGTGTACAAACTCTCTCTCTGCATTTTTCACACACACACATACTGCGTAATGCCGTAGCTGCTGTCGGAGGAGGTGCATCTTGGTTCTCGCGGTGTGTATGCGAAGGTGTGCGTCTGGCGGGCGTTCCTGGTCCGCCCCCCAGCGAAGTTTGAGACCGCCGAGAGGCAGAAACCAGCAGAACCGGTACTGCTCCTGCTTCCTGGGAGGAGTGCATGCTGTGTGTTTACTAGCGGCCGCTCTGAATGTGGACCCCGTTCCCCGCTGCACTCACCCTTTGGTTGCGGGTTTGTTTCTGTTGCACAGCAGGAGGTCGGTGTAAAGGAAGAGGTGACGCAGGCTGCGCTCCCCCTCGCTCACGTCCACCACGAAGCCGTCACGCATCAGCTTACGCCTCTGAGTGACGCACAAACGCAGCACGTTCTGGTACTGCTACTGTACTTTTTATTACATTTGTACATTTTCATTACTTTTGTACTTTTTTATTACTTTTGTACTTTTTATTATATTTGTACTTTTTCATTACTTTTGTACTTTTTATTACATTTGTACTTTTTTATTACTTTTGTACTTTTTATTACTTTTGTACTTTTTATTAAATTTGTACTTTTTATTACATTTGTGGGTTCTCTCCAGCTTCCTCCCAGACATGCTCATGTTAATTAGTTCGAATGCTTCAGCAGTCCAACTATTGTTCTTGTCTTCTTTGATAAACTTATTATTCTATTTATTCCGTACCTTTTTTAGTAGAGAATCTTGTGCTTGTCGTAGACATGTGACTATGGAATCAAACAGTTTCCCAGATTTTTATGGAGAAGCCTTAACGAGGGGAGAAGTCTTCTGAACTGCGATTAAACTCTCATTTCTAAACCTAAGGTCATGACAGACTTTTTTATTACCAGGGTGCTGCAATTTAACAGGACCTTTACCCTATTTTTTCATTGTTTACATCCGACGGATGTCTCCACATATGGACCAACAAACAACGAAGAGGCAACCGGAAAGGCTTTAACAGGAAGTGGTTCTGGTGCTTTTGGTTGTGTGGCTGACCTCGGACAGACCCAACTCCCCAACGAGGGGGAGTGTCCACAGAGAAAGAAGAACGTTCCCCTTTCGCCTTATCTCCTCCGCTCAGTCAGAGCTGCAACTCCTTAGTGTTTCAACCATGAAAACTAAACCAGGGAGCAATATTAAATAAGCGTCACAAACAACAAACGAGTGTACTCAATTTCCATGTGGAATATATGGAACATTTTGAAAAGCCGATAAACAACATAAAATAAAAAAGGAATTAAAAAAAGTTATAAAGAAATTATTCATTAAAATTGCACTGATTTGTCATTTGTCACGTTGCGCACCTGCTGTTGCTACAGCGCGAAATGCAAACAAACAGTTTGAAAACGATTGAACTTCAGCCCCAGTATACAAAAGGGAAAACAACGATACACACCTCGGTTCTGTTTTTACAACCAGATTTTTGTGTAATGTATTACTTTTTTGAGATTGATAAATCACTGCAACGGTTGATAATTGTGTGGGACATACACACCCCTATTTGCAAGTTTCAACCTGGGTTCCTTACTCATTTCCCTCTTTGTTGCATAAATGTGGCCATGATATTAAAGACTGCCTCCCTTGACATGTGATCTGCCATTCAGTTTCTTGGCAATCATAAGAACTCACATATCAAAGCATTGACGGTCAGCCTCTTGCTGGCATTTACTCTAATGTATAGCACATATTTGTAGCAGGATTTGTAAATATAAATGAAGCTCGAGTTCTTTTAAATTCTCTTTTAAATATGACTGTCTCTCTACCTTCAGTAGGTTCATGCTGCTGTTACACACTCCCTTTCCACATCACCGCAGATTCATCAGCTTATCAGAGTCCAAGGCCAAAGACTGTCAAGACATCGTCACATATATAGATAGATAGATAGATAGATATATACTTTATTAATCCCCAAGGGGAAATTTGTCGAGTCAGTAGCAGCAACACACAAGAATAAAAAAACAAAACACAAAATATAAGAAGGGTTAGGGTGATCTGGCAAGAGGTGAACTGTTGTAGAGCCTCATAGCCGTCGGCAGGAATGTTCTCCTGTATCTCTCCTTGTGGCAGCGGAGCGTGAGGAGACGTCTGGAGAAAGTACTCCTCTGTCCCTGTAGGAGGTGGTGGAGAGGGTGGTCCGGGTTGTCCAATATGGACACCAGTTTCTTCAACGACCTCCTCTCCACCACCTGTTCCAGGTGCTCCAGCTGGCAGCCGATGATGGAGCCAGCCTTCCTAACCAGTTTGTTAAGACGGCTGGTGTCACCGGCTATTAATAAACAAGGATCTTTTCTTTTTCATATTTTATTATCTTATCTGACTTGTCTCTCCCGAATGAAATATAGTGGTATGTACTTTTTCCATGTGTTTTAAAGTGATTTTCTCTAACTGCCCCTGAATTCTTTATCTCAGATGTTTATTCAGCTCATTATTTTTTCACTAATTAGCAGAGCTCACTCTCTTTACCGTTTTACTAGGGTTGGGACTAAATTCATTCATTTATTGAATTATATTATCATGCAACTGCTGTGAATCATCACACCTTATAAACAGCAATTATGCACTGCCAGACATGTTTTGTAATTTGCAGCTAATTAAATAAATAAATAATATATTTCTTGTGACTGTGTCATTCCACTCCTGAAAGACATGTTCAGTCGTCAGATTTTTGATTTTCTTTAACAGAATTTTAAATCTTTTTTTTTTAAGGCTCTAACAGGCTTTTCCAAATATGGACAAACATACTACAACATAAATCTGAGCTGGATGGCTTACAGGCAGCTAAATGTGTTTCTTTTTGACCCAAGACACTCAGCTTCCCAGAGAAAAGAAAAAGTTCCCATATTATTACCCTCAGTCACAGCTGGAACTCTCCTTGTGTTTCCTGTTTTGTTTTGAAGTCCCTGTCTCGTTTCCTGTTTCCCTGCGCTTCCTTCCCTGTGCTTGTCTGTTTCATTCCTGATTGTTCCCAACCACGCCCTGATTGTTTCCACCTGTGTCTCCACCTGTGTCTCGTTTCCCCAGTGTATTTAGCCTGTGTCTTTCTGCTTGGTCTGGGGCTGTTCGTTTTTGTTCCTGTCCGGTTCTTGTCCCTGTTCCTGTTAGTTTCTCTCCTGTTGCCAGACTGTGGTTCTGCTCAGTACCCAATTAAAGAAACCTTTTTATTTTTGAACTCTGCCTGCTGCGTTTGGGTCCAAACCTTGCTGCTACACAACACCTTCATGTTAATAAACATGAAAACTAAATCGGGGATGATCCCATAAACATCACAGATGAACCATTTAATGTGTGTACATTTGGATGGCAATCCATCCATTAATAAGTTGCTCAGAAATTTCAATCTCAAATACACCGTGCAAACTGAGCCTGATAGTCCTTATTTTGTGCGGTAAAATGTTTTTTATAAAGTCATGTAGAGTAGGTTAGTCTCATTATTGGTTGTGTGGTGCTAAAGCATGTGTCAACACAAGACTCAACAACTTTTATCCATTTTAATAAACTTTTACAAGGTAAGAAAAGTGAGAAACAGCTAAACATTTGTGATCAAGACTCCTTAAGATTCATTCAACTGCAGAGTTTCAGCGTCTTTCGACAGAAAAATGTGATATGTGTTAAATTAATATGACAAAACTAACCTTTCAAAATTTTAAGTGGCTTTAACAGTGCAAACTAAGCTTTGAATATTAGCAACATTAAGTACAAAAATCTATTAAAAATGGCACATCACCACTGAACTACTAAAGTTGGTGAACATGGAATGCTGCTGTGGTTAAGTGTACAGCTTTGTACCAGCATGAGAAGGTGCCCTCAACAGGTGTGTCCTATCCACTGATGACCTGTGTGGTGACCACTGTGCTGTTTCCCCGCTGGTTGCCCCTGATCTTCAGCTCGCGATTCATCTGGCACCAGACACACGGGTAACACCAGTAGAGCTTGCAGCAGTCGTCACAGCACGAGCCCTGCAGGACGAAGATGAGGAAGACGAGAGAGAGAGTAAATCCAAATATTGGTGAAATGAACGACATATAGTCTCAAAACTATATTTCAAAAAAGCCCACTCAAAATATTGCATTACAATTTATAGTCGGCACATTTTTGTAAATGAGCCTGGCTGCAGCCGAGTTGAGTAGTATTAATACTTCTTTTTTTTTTTTACCACTGGAGACAGAGGTGGTGAATTAGGTCTTCTTTTAGCTTTAATATCTTTTCTTTTTTGCTGCTAAATATTTGTTAACTTTGTCTGTTTGCTGAACACGTAAACAAGGTTGATGAGCAGTGAAAAACAAACAACATTGTCTTGTGTTTCACTTAAATTAAATTAGTCTAAATTTGCATTTTACAATCAACTCCACATGAAAACTAAATGTTTGCATATTTTCTGCCAAAATTAGAATGAGTTATCTTCTACTAAAACAATTATTAATTTTCAGTCACTTTGTTTTTGTATCATGAACTTTTTTTTTGTAAATCGAACCAAATTGTGTGCTACTTGCATCATAGTCCATCTCGGAGTCATGACATCAATATCCCTGTTTGCTAACCAGGAAGCCTTCATTTTAAAATAACATATAATGTCAATAACACAACTCCAAATTTGAATCACAAACAATCATCTCTCATAATGGCTGCACATTTAGAGGGCTACACGGCTATAGACTGCTAGTTGATATTTGATGTTTGAATCTAACCAAGACTACTTTGTTTGCAAAGCTTTACTACGGTTTGAATATTATGGATGCCATGCCCTTAACATACACCAGCTTTTGTGCACATTATGTACAGTACAATTCGAAATAAATAAAGGAGAGGCTTTCAGAATCAGTGATGTGATGCATCACAATTGTCCCCAGTGTGCCTGTGCAGCATGAAACATATCTTTGATACTTTTGTCTCTCCTCCACATTTAGAATTCATTATAAAACCTTAGTTATGAGAATACACACGTGATGTACATTTCACTAACGTACATCACAAATGTACTCATGACGACCATGAGTACATTTCTAAATGATTATTATTATGAATTATTATATTGAACCGAGCTTGTGACTCTGGTTAGCAAAACAAAGTGCACTGGATGTTGGTAAAGCTTGGCTTGAAATGAGTAATTGTTCTCTTTATGTGCCCACAATGAGTCCTTCCTGTCTACATAGGGAGGATGTATTCACAAAGTACTCCACCGCGTTCTAACAGTTTCACCTTCTGCGGTCTGACTTTGAGAGCTCATGAAGGGGTGTTATTATTGTATGGATGGCATCTGACGGAGGCGAACAGCGTTACCATGGTTTTGCACTTGGCAGCTCACGTTAACGTGGTTTTGGAAAAGAGAGAATTAGCGGCGGGGTATTCAGTTGGTTGCAATCTGCACATCGGTAGAAGCCACCAAATCCTCCATACTGTCCCTCTAATCTTTTCTCCACAATGGCATGTTCAAAATGACAACGACTGATGTATGGTTGTAAGAAAATATGCACATCCAATAGTAATTGCAGAGAGGTAATTGAGGAAGTGTTGCCTCTCACAGCTGGACAGTTCCCATACAGGAACTTCCTCACTTTCAGTGACATGCTGCACTGTTACTAAAGATATTAAACCTCCCTCTCTGTACCTCTATGTTTCTTAAAATAAAACTCTTCAATGTCTCCATGGAGTGATTTGTAGAAGAAAGATGGAAATCACTTCAAAGGCCAATGGCAGATTTTCACAAATTAAAAAAACCTAAATTGTTCAGTGGCGGCAAGAGTTCAATTGACCCTTCGCTAAGCCCCGCCTCCTGCTGATACTCAAAAATGTTTATACAGCCATAGTTGTGCACACACTTCCTGAATGTGTACCCTTCTCCCTCCCTAAACTGGACTTACAGGGATGTTGTGGCGCTCTCTAATGGAGGCGCGGAGCAGGCAGGACACCACACAGCAGACGTCCAGGAGTGGCATGCAGCAGCACCAGCCGTTGTCAGCGGCTGTCTGACACTGCATGCAGGGGAAGCACCAAAGACCGCAGCAACCTTGAGGGCGGAAGAGGAGAAAACCAACAAGAATATTTAAACTCTGACTTGTGTTAAGCTATATATCACGCTTTTTTGTTGTTGTCCTCTTAGAGAACAGATGTGCTAAATATTGTGTTGAAATCTTTTTACTTTTACGATTGAAAGTTTCCACGTATTACATGGACAGATTAAGGCGCTGCTCCTCCCCTACCCCCCTATCCCTCCTACTTCACCTATACAAATATTTAGACAGTTGTGTTAAGTTATAATTTGGATAATTCACGTACATTTCCTCGTGGTAATTTGTTTGGACTTGAACATTGATCAAAGTTGTATAGCCATCGCGGTGTCATTGCATTTCACTCTGCCACTAATGTTTTTAATAGAATAGTGCATACAGTAGGCTGACAACAGCACGTCATACATTGGTGAGCAAGAGACTTAGGGCTCGATCACACCAGACGCGCTTCTCAAAAACGCGTAGCCCGCAAAACCATTGATTCCCTATGGTACGGCGCGACTTTCAGAAGCGCCTTTTAACCCTCCTGTTGCCTTAGGGTCAATTTGACCCGATTCAATGTTTCACCCTCCTGTTACCTTTATATTTTCTAACATATTTTACCCTTGGGGTCAATTTGACGCCAGCAATTAAAACCTCCAGAAAATTATTAGAATTAATATTGTTTTCCAAGTTTAAGTGTGAGGTACTTTATGTTTGTTTGTTGACTACCGAAAGAACACCGACATTAAACATTGAATGGGGTCAAATTAATCCTAAAGCGGCAGGAGGGTTAAATATTGAATCGGGTCAAATTGACCCTCAGGCAACACAAGGGTTAAATGCCACCCGGCGCGGTTTTCTTGCGTTTTTCAGGCATGGTTAAAAGTTGAAATATTCTCAACTTTAAGAGCGAGGCGCGGAGCTCATCAATGTCACACTCGGCCAATGCAGCCAATCGGATCAAGCAGGAGGCGGGCTTTCCTTCCTGTTTTCCCGAGGAGAATCTCATATTAGCGGTATTTAATGACGAGGAGCTTTATAATCCTAAATCTAAACACGACTCAAACTGACTCCTGCTCGGTCGGAAGTGCAACTGAAGGCGCTCGCCACCGAGACACAATTCGCAGAATAGATGGTGGTATTCGCCGTACTCTTTCCTTTCTTTTTTTAAATATCTTGAACCCAAAATCAACGGCTGGTTGCGCACGCAGGTCCGTTCCACAGGTGCACCGCGCTGTTTTGCATGGCGTATTTTTGCCTCGGCGTTTTTGGTGCGGCTGCGTTTTTTAGAGTCGCGTCTGGTGTGATCGAGCCCTTACAGGTTCCCATGTCACTGCAGCAATCGCAGAGGCCAGTGCTCCATGTGCCAGGGCCATGGGTACTGGTCATCACTGTCACCACCTGGGTTGGCTGCTGGAGGAAGGCCATGTCTGGAGGATACAAAACAGAAACGGAGAAAGAAAGGACGAAAAGTGTGTTTATTGGTTCATGTCAGCAACAACAAAGACCTAGTATTGTTCACACACAACTAGCTATATCTATGTGTTCATGAAAACATCTTTTTGATCAATCATTTAAAAAAAGAAAACAACATTGAACATGGTGGTGGTATTTAAAGCTTACACTGTGACTTCCCTGCATTTTAAACAGTGCAACCTGGCAACGCTTACAGCCCTGCTGCACTCATTCCCCTATGACCACTATCAGTGACCCAAGAGTAAAAGTGCTTCTTGTTTATCACCTCTCTCTTGGAGAAAAAGTATGATGACAGCCATAACATCAACCACAAGTGCTGACATGACTTCATATGCTTGATATTGTGCTTGCTGTACATGTGTTCTTGAATGGTTACTTGATACATGAGCAATTTCTTTATTGTTTCTTTATATATATAGTGATATAAAATAAATCTTGATAGGAGGATTTTATCTATATTGCCCAGATGTAGTGCAGGTGTAATTATACCTTAAAATATCTTAGTGTCAGCCAACAAATATGTAAGAACTGACACCACAATCAATTAATGCAGTTAAGATGGCAGCCTGTTTTATGTGCTTTAAGTTGGGCACAATTTAAATACTTTACAATACACAAATCATAGTAAACTTGAATGCATGCTTGCCTTATTTAATATTTCACTCACAGCCAAATCTAAAACCAGATGTGTAGCAACTACCTAGCTGAACGATCATTTCTGGCTGATGTTAGCTTTGTCAAGTTTTAAAAACTACCTTTATGTGCGAGTCAAATGTCTAATATAATATATTTTCTGAATCTTAACGGCTGTTTCTCTTTTATTTCATTATGTCACATAGAAATCACAAATTAATCATGTTTCAGAAAGTTTAAAGCTAGCAAGAAATAAAGAAATGCAAGCTAGCTGCCGACACGTGCTTAAGGTTTGGTGAAACTGGCGTTAGCTAAATTAGCTAACGTTAAATGAATGGGGATCAATTAGCTAACCGAGTTAACATGTGCTGCTTAGTTAGCTAACTTTAATGTTTTATTCCTGTAAATTCATGTACATTATTTACAATTACGACGCAGGGAAAGATGGGAAGTTACCCATTGCTGGATTGAAATTGCACTGGAAATGTAGCAGTCAAATGAAATACTAGGTTTTGTATAAAACTATCAAATACCGGACTCTAAACCTCACTGATAGTAGGTAATACATAAAGTACAGGTTAGCACCTAGTTTCCTTCTTTTTTTAAGGAACAGAAAGTAACGGTTGATGTGTTGGTTAAGTAGCAGAAGAGTTATGTCACATTCATACCCTATTCCTTTTATCTTAATTTAAAAGTGCTTTAAATCCTTATTTGTCACCGCGACTATCAAGTGAATTAACTGACGTCATGTTACGATAAAATAAACCATTGTCGCTGGCATAGTTTATAAGAGGTATAAAGTATACCTCTTATTACACTATTATAACCTCACTACAGCCTCAGCGTTAGTCAAATACTGATAATTGTTCTATTTACGCTGAAATAAAGACTTTTTCTTTACCTGTTTTATCCGTTTGTGTGAGCTGTGGAGAACTCAAGAGAAGGTGTGGTCCATTCAGCAGTGAGCGCGTGAGAAGAAAAGTGAGAGCTTCGCGTGCAGGGGGAGGGGCTCTCCTCTGCTGCCCTAACTTTCATTTCTCTGTAAACCCAACCTCCCCCACTCCCACTCACAGGTGGAGCATAGACAATGGGGCACTTTTGTTTTTTTAAGTAAAGATACGGATGATTAGGTTTGCATCTGAGGCGTTTAAAGATGATGTTCGTCGCATGAATGCAAACGAACAATTTGCATGAGGCACATTTAACGAAACGAACAACTCCTATAACGACTGGTTTCTGCAGAAACGAGTTATCAATTGAGAAAAAAAAACTAACATTATGAAGCATTGTTCGTGCGAGATTGAGTGATACACGATTTAATTGCAGAGCTACCAACTGTCACGGTTTCGCCGTGTGACACACGCTTTTGCATGTTTTCACACGCTCTCACGCCACACAACCAATATCTCACGGCAAAAGAAATTCTGATTTTGGCCCGAGGCGCGTTGGTTTCTTTTCAAACTCCGCGACGATAGATGGCGCTAAGGAGCGCATCTATAAACCCATTCGCTGCATAGACATCCTATTTACCCCAAAGAGTCCCGAAGTTAGCAACAGAAGAAGATTTTCAAACAGACACAACGAGCAGAGACTACGGCGTGTTAATGCAGGGCTCTCAAGTGTCACGCATTGAGCGGGACAGTCACGCATTTCGGTCTTACGTCACGCACTCCCGCCACACATCGTATTTCTCACGCGAAAAAATCTTTCGGCTATTTTATGTTTTAATGTGCCGCAGCGCGCAAACATGAGCTGGCCGAGCTGCCCTCACCGTGGAGGAATCAAGCGCTCCCCTGGAGTTCTGCTGTGAGGTGCCACTTATCAGCCAATCAAAAAAAAGAAACGGGCGACACAATAGCCAATCAGAAAAAAACGTATCTGTTGTATCTGGGTAAGATTTCATCCAGCAACCAATGAAAATAAAGCATCCTGGATAGATATGTCACTCTTGCCTGTCTTCAAACTTGAGAGCCCTGTTAATGACATGTGGCTCAATTAAGTTCTCACTCTCTTAAACTTTAAATCTTGAAATAATTCGGTGTGTTTGTGCGTGTGATTTTGTGTGGTGATGTAAACTCAGCTGTCATAACAAGCAGCAGGAGAGCACCTTGTTAACCTCTTGGTATCCTGCATGCTCAACACATCAGAGCATTGTTTGTTAAGGCTGCCCACATTGCATTTATCACTTTATTTGCAGGCCTAGGAAAAGGACCCTCTCAAAAAATTTCCAAACAGCTCTTTGAACAAGTAAGATGGATTATAAAGAATTTAACATAAAGACAGGACATTTGTGCAATAGAATTAGGCATGTTTTTGTAAATGAGAGTAGTTATTAAAAAACATTTTAATTATTTAAGGTAGCAAAGATGCCTCGTAAAAGACCTTTGCCAGGCCAGAATGCAGGGTACAACATGGGTACAACATGGGTACAACATGGGTACAATATGGGTACAACATGGGTACAACATGGGTACAACATGGGTACAACGCCACATTCATTCAAATTTCCTGATATTTGAGCCACCAAAGTGTGTGGCTGCGTGCGTGGCAACATTTTGGTCACCCCCGACAAAATCTCACTCCAAGGTTTTTTGAAAAGTTGCCAGCTCTGCTATAAGTATGATTTATATTGTCTCACTGGATCAAAAGATATATGAGAGTCACTGTGTCATCTGAACATGGTTTTAAAATAACACACCCATTTGCATATTGAACCTCCCACCTGTCTTTTATTGTTATGTATTGCTATAACTCGTGGTGCAACATCTAACTGGATCATGAGGTGGATTATATATATATATATATATATATATTATAACAGATGTAATCCTTCCTCTGCAAATAGTTCTTAAGGATAAGATTTTTTTTGTGCATACTCTTTTTTTTAAAGAATGATAAATGACTTAAACACATGTGAAGATGAGGACATGTTACACCACCTGCAGGTCTGTGGTTTGTAGAGGCAAAACCAGTATGGCAGTGACACTGGGGACTCACTGCAGGCTGCTAGCGACCCCGTGAGGCTGCGGAGATAAACAGAGGTGCTCCAGGGCTTGGAGCCTATGACAGGCAGCTTCAGACCCATGTGGGTTTATTTAGTCTGCCTACATCGGGTAACCGTGCGCACAGACACGGATGTCTCCCTCCACACCTGTGATTGGTCCAAGATGTTCCTGCGCACACCAGAAGGGGGCAGCAGAGTGTAACATATAGTTTAAATATACCAGCTGTCTTGTGGGTTAGTTTTCTGTGCGTGTGTCTGTGCGTGTGCGTGTGTGTGTGTGTGTGTGCGCGTGTGTGAGAGTGAGTGAGTGAGTGAGTGAGAAAGTGCGGTTGATTGTATTGAGTCAGTCTTCAGTAAGACAGCAGTGAGAGAGGATCATGCTGCTGACAAACAAATGTCCCCATCTCCACTGGCGATCATCACCATCATCACCCCGACCCCCACCATCATCATCATCATCCTCATCATCATCATATAACCGAGCCCAGTTGAGGAATAATGTCAGCCATCAACAGCACTGTGGGTCAACAGGTGAGCGACTACACGTGCGTGCGCTTTTACGTGTCCACCGTGTCCTTCTCGGTGCTGCTCTTCTTCAACCTCATCATCAACTGGACCATAGTCGGCGTGCAGCGGCTCCGGAGTCACGCCCGCTTCGTGCTGGTGTTCCACCTCCTGGTGTCCGCCCTGGTCCACCTGGGGATGAGCAGCGTCTTCTACTACCAGATCCACCGGGACGCGCGGCCGGTGCGCTCCGCCTGCCTCGCCATGATCACGGTTCTGATCAGCAGCGCCTCCAACATCCTGCTGACGCTCACGGCGATGGCTTTGGACCGCTACTGCGCAGTGTGCCACCCGATGCGCTACACCTCCGCCTGCACCTCGGGCCGCTGGCCCTGGCTGCTGGGTGCGCTCACCTGGGTGGTGGCGTTGGTGATTCCCCTCAGTCTGCTCCTGCGCCCGGACTACGGCGCCGCGGGGACCGGCTATGACGAGGGGTGTGGCCGGGAGCAGCTGAGGAAAGGCCAGCTGCAGAAGGTGCTGTTCATAGGTCTGTGCACGCTGCTCATACTGTACAGCTATGTGAGGATACTGGTGGAGGGGCGGCGGTTGGGGGTGGTGAATCGGCGCAACCGGGCCGGGTGCAAGACGATCGCGCTCCACGGGAGCCAGCTGGCGGTTTACATCCTACCCAACTTTGTGAACTTCGTGCTGACGGTGTTGGTCGACCGGAGGCTCATACGGGCAGAGACCAAGGAGCTGTCCGCTGTGGCCGTCTTTGCTTTCTTTAGTTTGGCGCAGTGCGTTGCGCCGGTTGTTTATGGTTTGCGTAAAGAGGAACTTCTGGAGCAGTTGAGTCACAGGTTCCCCTGCTGCTCCCGATACTTGAAGAGTTTCCTCGGCTGGACTGTGCGCGCCAACTGTCCACACACCGAGCACATGACACGGTACGTCCCATGCATCCATATTATGAGTCTTTACTTTAAACCAGGGCACCTTCTTCTCTCCGGGCACCCTTTGACGCGAGCAGAGTTTGGGTTGCCAGGCTCTGTGAAATCGGGTGAGTCAAGAATAAATGCTCAAGATCTGGATCCCACTTTCTAATTAGTCTGCGGCTAAAGCATGAATAAAGATGACATCATCAATTGTTGTAAAGTTGGCAACCCATGGCAATAGCGTTCTGGTTTATAATGATGACTCGAACACCAGTTCATTGTGTAGTCACTTTGAATAAAGCCAACATGGTTTCAAAGTGGGATAAATGCCAGAACACGTGCTCTTTTACAGATGCATGAGGTCATTTGCATATAAAATATATATTAACTTACATTTCTCCTCTTAAAGTTAAAAATACTGTCATGTTGATATGAATTTACTAAACACAGTGTGGGAAAGTCCAAAAATCAAAAAAATAATAAATAGTTGGTTTGGTTCTCTTGCGCATTAAAAAATAACCGACAAAAAAAAGTGATGATAGCAAGGCAACTCTCCTTTTGTGCCACATTTATTCCATTTGACTGTTTGATCAACCTGAAACACACACATTTATTTATAAAGAAACTGACACTGATGTTGAGATGATATTCACTCATTGCCTTTTATGGCCTGATCAATATATGCTGATGGTAATGTAGATCCACATGTTGGGACAGATGCTCAGCAGCACGTGTAGCTGCTTCATATTTAATGAACAGATGTTACCAATGTGTTTCCTCCCGGATAGACAACACAGGGAAACCAGCACAATGCTGCTGCATGGCCGAGGTGTGATTGTTGTTTATCTGAACTAAAACACTTTTCAACACTGAACATAAAAAATACAATATCACAGTTCAGTGCAGACACCTAAGTAAGAGTGAATTCAACAACAACAACAAAGAAGAAAAAAGAGAGCTCTTTGAAGAAGGGTGATTCATGACAAGATGAGGTGACCTTATTAAAAGAAATTGTGAAAGTAAATTATTTGCATCTGGTTTGTTATCACTATGACTAAGTGTTTTCACCGCAACATAAAAAAAGGGTCCCATGAGCTCACTGCTGAACATTATTAATTCATGTTCTTTTCCCCTCAGGGAGCGAACACTGACGGCACAGACCATCGTCTCCCTGCAGGCGCCACAAGTCCCAGAGGAGGAAACGAGGCCGATGTCGTCAGGAGTTCCTCACATGACTCAGACTCATTTCAAGGCGGTACAGACGATGCCTGATGGGGCTGGGAGGAGATGAGTTTCAGGATCCTGATCGCCGCGCCCACAAGACATCAGCACGTTGCTCTATTTCTGACCTTTCATCAGAGGAGCACACATGCTGGTTCACATTGGAGCTGCTCAGCATCCAGCACTTCCCCGGCTGGTCCAGGGAGTTAAGCATCAGGTCGTCAGGTCTCTGACCTCAAGGTCACAAGCAGCCACCCATCCTTTTGGATTAAAATGACTGGGATTGAGGATATACTTCCGACGTATCGTCCGGTTGAATGTGGTTTCTAGCGTTCTTAGCCTTGTGGATATTTAAAAAATGTGAGTTCAAAGGCCACTTGAATATTTCCAGCAGCAGCCTTAAAATCAAGAGATGAGAAGAGCGATGCCCCTGTCTGATATCTGTCTGTGGGGACAGAAGGACAACACTGTAAATCAAAATGATTGATACCCAAATAAACATTTCTCGTGAAAGAAGAAAGCAGGAAACAGCCAAACATTTAAAACTGCTTAGCGCCTCTTAAATAAAACAAAACTAAGTTATACCTCACAAATTGTTCGAGGCATGTATTTGAGCTTTACATTTGCTGGTAAGCAGATTCGTATTACTATATTAGGCTAGCTGTTTTTCTATTTCCCTCATGGGCTTTATGTCTACATATGAAAGACACCCATGACGCTGTGTGTGTGTGTGTGTGTGAGAACCTGTGAAACAGTTGCTGCTGAGCTTGTCAGTTTGATTTCAGTCAGACGGAGCAACATGCCGGGGAATTTCTCTGAGCTCTTTAACCGCAGGGCTGAGGCTGGCCTCACAGCCCTCCTCATCTTCCAGAAGCAACACCTATCAAGTCGAAATGCACGGAGGAACTGGCGGGGTTCCTGTTTTCATCTCAAGAGCGGCACAGAAGTGCCAGCAGCTCTCTGGTGGCAACGCACTTACTGGCCATCCTCAGCGTCAAGAGAAGTGAAAGCAACGCTGCAAGTTGTTGTGTGTACAACAGAAACAGGAAGTGAGTTTGGCAGGAAGTGGAGTAGCGACGCAAGATGAGGTTGTTTTTTTCCTTCTCTTTTTGCAGAGCTTCAATAATTTACTGTTTCTACAAGTTACAAAAGCTTGAACAAGGAGGAACCAGAAATGAAATCTGAATATTGCAGAATCTGGACTTGACAGACAAGGCGATGGCACAGAACAATCAATCTCAATGACCGATGAATATAGTTTTGTTATTATTATTTTCAACAGGTAAGTGTGTTGTAGATCTGCACAAACAATTACTCTAAAAGGTTGAGACATTTTTAGATACGAGAAGCTTACTCAAGCACATGTTCAGTCAAAAGATCTTAGAACTTAAGAACCGTAATTTGTCACTGCACAAGTTTTTAAAAAAGGCAAAAATGAGCAGATCTACAAGTTTTAGGATTGCTTGGACTCCGCAGATTAGAACCCCAGCAAATGCATTTATTGTACAATAAATTATTTCTTTAAAGTACCAGATATGTGGACTAATGATGCCCGAGTCCTTTAGCAGAGTTTGGAACTTAATGCTCAATGGCCTTTTGGAACAAGCAGCGATGACCTGGATACTATTTTTGCGATGCTCCGTTAAAGTCCCAACAGACGGGTTTCTAAGGCAAAAGGTTTTTGCTTCCGACATTAACGTTTCTGTGATGAGCACCGAGTGAATTAATCCACATGCAGAAAGGTATTCAAGTACATAAAAACCACACTACTATATACATTTGAACACAATTCAGATATATGTGGAAATACAACAGTCATTTAAAACACCTGGGTGCATAACTTAAACATTAGTTCCTGTTAGCTGGCCTCTTTTTCTCAAAGTTGCATTGGCGTTTTATTTCTCCACGAACAGATAAAAATAACACCGTAAATGAATCTTTCAGATCAGATCTTTAAAATCGGATACAGTCACGAAGGCGGAGCTACAAAGTAGACGCTGCATGTAAAAAGCTCCACGCACACACGGAGACATTCAGTCACGTTCAGACGGTTTCACGCAGCGGCGCTGAATCATTTGTGAATCACACATTTCTTTTCCTGTCAGATTTCTTTAGAATTTCAATCTATTCTTATTTCATTGCGAGATAAACTCCAGCTCAAATTCTGGAAGTCTTGAGTCAGCATTAAATAAATAAGTGGAGAAAAAGAAAGAGTTCACAAAGACACTGGAATTTAATACAATCAAGATGACGGAGGATGTGAAAGCACCGACGCTGACACGAGGACGGCGATGTGCGATGGAGCGATCATGGCGCTAGACAACGTCTGAGAGAAACTTGCCACACAGGAGCCTGAACTGGGCTAGAGATACCGAAGGGGGAAGTGGAGACAGGAGGATTAGGGGAAGTGGGGAGCGTTTAGAAACCCAGAGGGTGAGGAGCCACCACGCCGCCCTTCTCCACCACGGCAGCAGAGATGGCCCGCAGGTTCTTGAAGAGCAGTCCGGACTGACTGGAGCGCAGCGACTTGATGTCCCTCAGGATGCGTTCATGGGCCTGAAGGGGGGAGGGAGAGGGGGGGGAGGCAGGAAGGGGCGTTAGCAATCGAGGGGAGAATATTTCATCTGCCAACATTGATGATCAGAATGATCATGAGCTTTCGCCGGCAGATGTGTGTGTGGAGAAAAATAATAAAATAAAAACAGAGTTCAATTGAGAAAACCAGTGAGTTGTATTGAAAAGATATTCATGAGCCAAAGTCAGAAGTATTCATTTTTAGTAAAAGAATAAAAATAAATAAAAGGGTTTATGTCTGCTAATAATAATGATAATAAAGGAATCATAAATTTTCTTTCCGAGTCTCTGAAAATAGAATGATGTATGATATTAATAAATATAAATATTGAGCTATAGAACCATTATGCGTCTTCAAACCTCTACATTTTTTCTGAAATACTAAACGTATGTGAACTATAAAGAAAACCCCTCATACAGACATCTGTGTTAGTGTTTGGGTTCTTACCTCCACACACCAGGTTTCACAGATCATCTTCTCATGCTGAGCTGAGGGGTCGCCCCGACTCAGAGAGCGGGAAGCCCTGCAAGAGAAGAAAATAAAAAACACACACACGTTAGTTTAGATTTGTAAGTGGAATAAAAGTCGATCACAGAGGAGGTGAGAGGGAAACAAGAGAGGAACGAGTGAAATGAGGAAAGAGAACAACAGGCCGTTATATAATTATTCTCTTGTTTCAATGCTTGCATACCTGGACAGGACCACCACCATGGCGTAGAGGTCAATGGCACAGTCTGCAACCCTCTTCAGGACAAATTGTTCATCTGCAACAAAATGAGTCACGTTAAGGAACAATATTTAATTTCTAGGAGAAGCATTGCTAACTTCTGAAAGGATGCCTCCAGCCCAAATGCCAAAAATTTAGAAGTTGGGGATTTGAATGTTCTACTGAACACCCACATGGGTTCACACACACGCACTCACCAATGATCTTCTTTCCGTGTTTGATCAGCAGCTCCTCGGTGACCGCTCCAAACTGTTCGATGGCCTGAGTGGTCTAAGAAATTAAATAGATAATAAATCAATAAAAAATGCAACAAAGCAGAACAATAAGCAAATGGAAGACTTCAATAATACAATTGAATTTCTGTTGCACACGAGAACAGCTTCAACTCACCAGCTCTCCGCTCTGAGCCAGCTCAGGATGGACCGTTCCCTGCAGCGTCAGCCCGGTGCTCAAACCGGCCTTTCTACAAACACAATATTTGAGTTATTATGAAGCCAGAATAAACAGCAGAGTTTCCTCCACAGTAATGAGCCAAGGGCATTGTGCAAAAAAAAAATTAAATACATTTTATATATATTTTTTTTCACATTCCAATTCAAAAGCAAGAATATCTTCAAAAATGAAAAGTTCATTGCAACAATTCTAACCTTTTGGCCCTCATGGTTATTTCTCCAGCGAGGAACCCAGCGTTGCCGATGGGGTTCTTCATGGCCTTCTGTAAGCTCTTCAACTGGTTCCCAGCGTTCTGGGGGGACAGGCAGGACATATCAGTACCTGTGTGGTAAGGATTTCTTAAATTGCCTGAACACTAAATTTCTTAATCAGCTTGCTTGGATATTTACTAAATCCTGATGACACCAAGGTGCTGACTGCTACTCATCTCCTGTAGCATGTTTTATTTTACTTTAAGAAGGAGACAGATTTTTTTAGTGAAAACAACGGGTACAAATATGTCCCTGTTGTGCCGACTGTAGTAGGCATGAGAGATAAAAGCGAAGGATTCCTACGCAGGTCTGTTTTTAACCCCAAAAGACAACATGTCAAGCAAGCAGACATCACTTCTCTCTCCACAACATCTGTGCTGTTCCACACAGACATGACAAAGTATGAGAAAGAAAACTAAAGACGTTGGGTTTTACCTGGAAGCCATTGAGGGCCACAAAGAGCCTCAGGATGTCGTTGGTGCCCTCAAAGATTCGGAAGATTCTCAGATCCCTCATCACTCTCTCCACTCCAGAGTCCTGAGGGAAGGGATTCAGAAAGATGATGAACGTCTCCTTGCTCTTTACAATAAAGAGTGTTGGTTATTTCCTTTTTCAAATAAAAACCTACCCAGACATAAGGAGCTGGTACAGTCATCCTTATTTGCGATGACAAATGCACCAAATTAAGGCATGAGTCGTGTCATTTACCAGAACTCGCATAGACATGACACTTTTGATCGTTAAAATTAGGTAAAGAAAACACCAGGTGCAAACTGGAACAGAGACAGTCTGTTATTTTCTGCGTTTTTAATTCTGCAAGTTGCTGTTCATATTTTTAGAATACAAGCAATGTATTTTGTACAGGGCACACTTCTGACTTTGGGTTATATTTAAAGAAGAGAGTAGAGTCAAAATGTGCACTACGAGCAGGACTAATCTAGACTGGTGCTTGATTTGGTCAACCCCGTTATCGACAGGCGATTAATGCTAAAACTCAATAACTGGAGACAGGAAACGGGATGTGGACTGAGCACTCACCTTCATGTAACCCATGCCACCCATAACCTGAATGCACTCATCAGTCACCGTCCAGGCTGCCTCCTAACAGTTCAAACAAAAAACACACAGATGGCATTCAGCTTTTTCTGTGACAAAAACACCAACGCATAATCATCTTAACTCAGGAACCACGTGCAGACACCAAGAGTCTTTAATCTTCCACAATAGGAGGAACATTAGACATATTTTTAAAGAGGTTCATTGTGTGCAAGAAGTTAACAATTATAAGACATCAAAAGTCTCTTTAGAAGCCTCTTCTACAGCTGGTGTCAGAGGCAATTTCAGGATGTCAGAGAGGCAATATAGGAACCATGAGTCCCTCCCGTCTTCATGTATGATCAATGAAAGGAAATCTTACAGAGGCAAAGATCTTGCTGATGGCCGCTTCGATCTGGAATTCCTTCGCTCCACTGTCCATGTTGCCGCTGATCATGTAGGCCATCGACTGCAACCAGACACAGAAGTAGTAGGTCAGCATGGATTTATGACACGTGTTCAGGTTGAAGTATACAGCACCAATACATCTTAACGGAAACTGTAAAAGTGGTTTAATTTGTTGAGAATTTGTTTGCTTGATTAATTGAAAAATTGTTGGTTTGGCGAGCCAATTAACAGACTAGAAGAGTATTACAGGAAAACAGGAAATAATACTTGATGTTGTTGAGATTTTGGCAATATTTAGTTCAAACACTGCTTTAATCAAAAAACAGCGGTGATAAATATGAATTCCCTGTTGCGTCGACAGACCTCAGTGACGTATTGCAGCATGGTCATGCGGGCCATCTTCTCCTGGATGGCGCCGTAGGTGTGGATCTTGCTCCCAAACTGGACTCTGTTGGCTGCATGATCCACCTGATGACGGAGGAGGGAAATGTCGATTGGTAAACAGTTACAGGCTGTGTGTGACAGTATCAAACAGACAGGTGGGTCAAGTATGATCCTGGATACTTCCAGAC
This sequence comes from Pseudoliparis swirei, assembly GCF_029220125.1. Taxonomy (NCBI): domain Eukaryota; kingdom Metazoa; phylum Chordata; class Actinopteri; order Perciformes; family Liparidae; genus Pseudoliparis; species Pseudoliparis swirei. The sequence continues at coordinate 7,171,045 of NC_079408.1, forward strand.
ATTCCAGCCTATTTAAATGGTAGGGGAAACACTGAAAGCTATTAAAAAAAAAGAATAATTGATGAGCTATACGTTGTCCAGGTTGACACGTTTCTCAGGACATCCCTGCGGTGTTTTCGCATATTAAACTACTGCTAGTGGGACAGCATGCTATTCATCTTCATCTGTAACTTCTAAAAGTAGCGGCATCGTTAACACCGGACCTAAGCAGGACTCTTTTTACTAATTTAGAGTTTGGAGGTGCAACTGCATTTAGGACAGTACTCGATTATGTTTTTGTTTGTTTTGAAAACCCTTATTCAAAAAAGCTGTTACGAACAAAATACATCATTTGGTGACAGTCAGCCAAGAAGGATGTGAACATTTGGAGAAAACAGATGTGACCAGAGCTCGTTTGGATCTACAGCGTCTTTAACCTCAGCAGGAAACTGCGTCGCAGAAACATGCTGGGACATTTCCTTCAAACCCACAACAAAGAAAATGCATGATTGAAAGAGGGGGTGTCATACAGACAAAAAGCAATGCAGTAGATGGACAGAACAGCTCCTCCTCTAACTGTCCCAGTGTACTCACAGCTTTGGTGATGACTCCCTTCATGGTACCGGAGAGGGCGGCCGCCATGCCGAAACGCCCATTATTCAGGATGTTCATGGCCACCTTGAAGCCTTCTCCCAACTCGCCCAGCAAGCAGTCAGCTGGTACCCGAACATTATCGAAAAAGACATCTGCCGTGTTGGACGCCTTGATGCCCATTTTCTTCTCTGGAGGGCCACTGTGGTAGAGAGGATGGCGGAAACAGATTTAAATAGCCCAAAAAGTAACATCAAGGCTGTTTCATGGTGCTTCGTGATGAACACACAGCAATCTAAAGAAAGTGCTCACTGAGTCACTCCTCCAAAGCTCCTCTCCACGATGAAGGCCGAGATCTTGTCCTTCATCTCCCCGGTCTTGGGATCCTTCATGGGCGTCTTGGCGAACACCGTGAAGATCTCAGACAGACCTCCATTGCTGAAAAGACAAAAAAAGGGGGCATCCGATAAGGAAAAAACAAGCAACTTTGAGCCACTATGTTGCGTAACATGACAAGTTGTACACGGCCGCCTCCTTGTGGTGAAGATAATTCTGATTATGTATGCCGTCTCCTCACCTGATCCAGATCTTGTTGCCATTGAGAGTGAAGTACTCTCCGCAGGGGGACTGAATAGCTGTGGACCTGATGGAGGCGGCATCAGAGCCACTGGATGGTTCGGTGAGACAGAAGGCCGCCATATGCTCAGCTGGAGGGACACGGACAACGGAGACGATGAAGCAGCAGTTCTACAGTCTTCCTTCACCAGATTATGTTCCTTCTCAATACATGAGATATATATCTACACACACACATAAGATATAGAGATTCATTTATATTTAGTGAATATGACACAAATGATCGGTGTAGTTATTTGTTAAATGTGCACCGATATCCCCATATTTAACAATGATCACATCTCCCCTCTCTATGACGGGCAGCTTTCCAAGCCGGCTGGTGCGGCTGTGATGACATTTTTGATATCCAACGTGCAACTCAACTTCAATTCCAGCATAAACCAAACTTTACACATCGTCGGTGGTGGCCATTTCATGAATACAGAAGGAGAATATAAAGCACATGTCCGCTGTTGTATACAGAGCTACGATTAACAACTGAAGACGCGTGCTAATCAAGATGCTGACGACATCAAAATTCGTACCCGTGGCGAGCTTTGGCAGGTACTTCTCCTTCTGGGCTTGAGTCCCAAAGAGCAGAATGCCCTTGAAGCCAATGGACTGGTGGGCACCCAGAGTGATGCCGACGCCAAGGTCATGGCTGCCAACAATCTCAACCAGCCGGGCATACTGTAACATTGAGCGTATCACATTAGACTCTTTAAACTAGCCTGTCTTCCTAAACACAATTAACTTAAAAATGTGGAAGATAACCATGAATCACGCAGACGCACTTGTGTGTTTGAGAGACCGAGGCCGCCGAGGTCAGCCGGCACCTGCAGGCCGAAGGCACCCATCTCCTTCAGGCCCTGCATGGTGTGATCTTCTACCTTCTCCAAGGCATCGTTCTTGGCAGCATCATTCACCTCCTGAAACAGAAAGGTGAGGGGCGAGTGTGAGGTGTGTGTGGAGAAGTTGTGAGCATGAGGTCATGCAAATTCGAGAGAGATGAAAGAGGATATTGTTTTAAATTACTTCAAAAAATTTGGCGACAGGCCCCACGAGCTCTCGGAGAAACTGCTCCTGCTCCTCGTTCATGACTGCAGACACAAAAGTTATTTTCATTTTTACAAAGCTTTTTAATAAAAACTCAGGAGATTAAGTTCATATCCTTTTGAAAAGATGCCAAAGATTTACCTGAGGGGAAGGGGAACACCTGGGCAGTCGCGATCTTCCCCTTGAAAATGTTGACAGCATATGATTTGGATTCCTGTGGAAATTCAAGTCATTATTAAACAATTTGGTTATTAATTTTGACACTGTGGATCTGTTGAGACGTCCATGACTGTTATAATTAAAAATATTTTTTTATTTGGGATGCAAGCACACTACTTCATAGTGAGTAGGTCAAAAAGCTCCATGTGGTCCTTAACTTTTAAGGTGTGTTCACAAGATTGATACAGTAAACATTCATGAAAACAATCAATTATATAATAATGGTAACCAAAAATTAACATACAGCAGCAACTGTGATCTTAACAGCTTTCGTGGCAGTGTCACTGCCGACTGCTGCCGACTTCTCCAGCACCGCCTGGAGAGAAAGAGCAAAACAGATCGAAGAGAAAACAGTTCATCAATTCAGTAAAAGCAATTTAAAGGCGTGTGGGGGAAGAGGGGGTCATTAACTGTATCTGCAAGAAATTTAGGTTTCAATATAATTTGGGATAAATACACATAGCTTAATTAATTTGATAACATGGCTGGGGTAAAAACACGTGAATGTAAACCAGAGGAAGAATGTGTGCTGTTCAGCTTAGTTAATAACAGTGTCCTACTCAGAGTATATTAACTAATGAATGAATAATTTATTCCCCCCCAACTCTTGGTAAAATGCCTAAAGCACTGATCTCAAGCACAAAGTGGGTAAGAGGTGATGCCAAGGGCACACACAGCCAGCAGAGTCCCCAGGCAGCAGGGGGACGAACACTTAGTACATGTTTGGATAAAATGGATAATGATGGCGGATGTATTGCGTTGAGTATTTGAATGAGAAATGTATGCAAATGCCTGAAATTATTGGCAGTTAACATTGCATCTCATTCGTTTCCGAATTTGTGTTTGTCTTGCTCTCATTTAAATAACTTTCCATCTTAGCTGTCGGACGACTGAATAACTGTATTATAATATGGCTCATATATATTGTAGTGTGGGTTTAATTTCTCCTATACTATATACACATTTGTTTGATTCTACACCGACTAGTGCAGCTGAACCACGTACGCTCTGATGAAGGTACTTCAGACCAAAAGCTAAAAATAAAGTACAGATATTTAAAATGAGTGCTCACAGAGCAACAAACAGGTTCTCAGTTACCATTATATTGTCAGTCCCCACAACTATAAACTAACACAATAAGAGGCGTGTAGAAACTTTGAGTGAGATGAGAGTATTTGTATACATATTTTCCATATGAAAAGCTCAACAAGGGCGCCTCCCAGGCATGCACCCTGTCTGGACAACAGCGGTGTCACCCATAGCCGTGGTGTCACCTTTATGACTGTCACGTGACCACTGAACTTTCCCCCACATCCAGCGGGAGGGGACGCCAACCTTAATGTTACTCACCCAACGCGTTCGGGCAAACACGGACAACACACAGAGACTAATACAATCTGGAGGGAAAAAAGTGTGATACATTTGAATATCTTTTGATCACGTTATTGTTGGCCTGTGTTTCAGTAACGTTACGTACCTCCGCAGCTGGGCTGGCGTAGAGACGGGCGTTTTGAACCGCAATGACGGCACCGGCATGATGTTGACCTCTGAAGTCCAAACAACAAAAACATATATATATATACATAAAGTTTATTTGACTTGTTCTCCCCTCTCAAAGAATGCAATTGTTCAGAGACTGCATGTTCAATAACAGGGTCAAACGTGGACGTTACCTACCCGGACAGGACGGGAGGAATCCTGAGAATGGACTGACTCACTTTACGAAGCAGCATGGTTTTCTTTCATAAACACAAAATGGTCATAATCAAACGCATCAGCGAACAGAAACGAGAGATTAGCCAAGGCTAGCTGATTAGGAGGTAATGTAACGCTAGCTATGCGTTAGGTTACGTCACGTTGCTTCGAGTTGTAACTTGTCCAGTTTAAAAAAAAAAGCCTATTAAACAAGTTATAACAATGTTAACTATTCGACCGGATATCAAGTAGCTAAACTAGATAACTCACCGTCAAACGTTGAATGAAGACACGTCACTTGAGTCCTTTCAGTTGCCCAATGCTCCTTCAAATGACAGAAAAACCAAAGCTTCACCGGAAGTTGACTTTCCGCGGTGCTTCATGGGAAATGTAGTTTTATGATACATGACGCCCGTTTACATACTCAGTTTGCGTGTTTGAATGACCTTCTCAGGGTTTGTGGAACGGAAAAAGTGAGATAAGGAGCACTTAAATGTATCCAGGCATGTTTATTTGAATTGACACCAATTATTTTAAAATAAAGCGATTCTTCTCACCGTTCTCAGGTCAACCTGAAATGCACATCAGTGCCTGTCAACAGTTTTGAGAGGATCCCAGAAGTCTCAAATTCAGTTAAACTCCAAAGGTTCTAGTTGGCGGCATCTCAGTTATAAGTACTACCATAGTGGTACTCTGATGTATCCATAATATGGTTCAACTGTATGGAGGACTTAAAATGACTAAAGTATAAATAAATAAATAAATGAATGCATGAATAAATACAAGAATAAATAAATAAATGCTTAAATAAATGTATAAATGAATAAATAAATGCTTAAATAAATGTATAAATAAATAAATAAATGTATAAATAAATTAATAAATGCTTAAATAAATGTATAAATAAAAACAGGAATGAATAAATAAGTTATAAATCAACAAGACATCATTAAATAAATATATTTCTGCATTTCTGTATTTCTTCATTTATTTATTTCTCTATTTATGTGTCCACACGTATTTCTTCATTTATTTATGTGTGACATTTACGTGTCCGTATATTCAAATGAGCTGGGGCGGTCCGAACCTCTGTCTAAAGCATGATTGGTCACAGGAGTGAAATGCACCTGGTGTGTTGTGCTCTACTACTTCTGCCTGGCACATGATGCTGAAGTTGACTCGCTCAGCTAACCGTTAGCAGAATTTAGCCTAGACAGCTTTTTGACTTCAGCCGTTTATCAATTCCAAGAACACTGAGTACAGACTTGTGTTCTTTTGGAGTCTGGTCTTTGGAATCTGGTCTTGGGAGTCCAGACTCTCGAGGACGCAGGACGGTCTTTCTGGTCTTGTGACGTCACCACATCAACTGTTCTTGCGCATGAATTTACTCCAATTATTCACTGTAAAATACTTTACAGTGGAGTAGAATGTGTTGCGGTGTCCACTGTTGTTTGGCGTAGGCTACGAATAAACGATAATAAATATACGTCTCGTAGCTTTCCTGACCCAGGGTCGCTACAATATGAAATTATGAATCTTAACCCTCAGTCAAATTGACGTAACGTTATCTTTTAGTAAATAATAAACTCGTTGTGCTCTTTAGATCCTCCAAAACCTAATTATATCTTATGCTTAGCCGCTACGGAGACGTCAGAGCCAGCGGAGCATTTCAAAAAGTCCTGCCGAGATCAGGCTTCTCTCGGCGGCCACACAGCGCGCTGAGCGCCCGGAGCTCAGAGGTCCCGCGAGCAGGACCTCAAATCTCCGTCGCATATCCTTATTAGGCTGAATCTCGATAAACCGACCACAGATTTGATGCTTAAACTACTAACTTCTCGGCTGAAAACATCCTTAAATTACATTCCGTGACTCAACAACTGTAGTATTTAGAATGTAGACAAGAATGCATAATAAACGCTGTTCGTCTACAGATCCAAGTGCTAGGGATCGATTGCTTCTGTCTTGCGCCCTGACTTGACCAATCCTGTTCAACAATGAGGTTCGGACCGCCCAGCTCATTTGAATATACGGACACGTAAATGTCACACATAAATAAATGAAGAAATACGTGTGGACACATAAATAGAGATATGAAGAAATACATTTATTTAATGATGTCCTGTTGAGTTATAACTTATATTTATTAATTTCTGTATTTATACATTTATTTATTCCTGTATTTATTTATACTTAAGTCATTTTGAGTCCTCCATACAACTGGAGGTACAGAAAGTTGCAATCAGGGTTTTGGTAAGTTGGTCATGGCATAGCATCGATGCAAAACTGATTTTTGGCACATTGAATATTCTCAGAATTTACTGCAAATGTCAACTTGATTATCCCAATACATATAATACATAGTTGTAAGCTGCTCAGCCAACCTCTGAATTCTCAGACCCAATGCATAAAAATTTTAAACAGAAAAATTTATCAATCTGTACGATTAATGTTGTACATTAAAAACATCGTTTTTCTAACAATTTATGTAAAGTAATCTTTGAGGTTGGCAAGAGGTTTCACTATAAAGAGCACCATGTCATGAAAAATACAACTTTGATTTTCTCAACCAGTTTAGAACTTTACTTTTCTTGTTTGGGGTAACAATCACACACTTTTGAGAGCAAACTTTTATTTGACATCGTCTTTTCCAGTTACTGCAAAATATACATAAAAAATAAATCACGTCTTGCAGCAGGAGATAAACGACTCGTATGAAGACGTCAAATTTCTGGCCGGAAACTGCAAAGAAAGATAAGCTCGTTAGAAACCAAGTGCATAAACCTGAACCTTAACCGTAAAGTCATACTTTGATCAGAGGGTTAACCAATCAGTCATGAATTATCAGACTGGGGCGGTACTAGAAACTCATCACTTCTAGATGGACATAATAAAGCTTGAGTTTTAAATTCTTACCATAAAGCCCCAAGCAGTTGGCAGTAGATCCAGATGGACTCTGATGATCATAAACACAAGATGCTTCTTAAAATGTGCACACAACACAAACACATTTAGTCCTGTAACATGGTGGATACCAGTCACAACATTATAAAGTAATTTCCATATAAATGAGTTGACAATTATATTGAAATTTGTTATATGCAAAATTTCTCATGCCCACCAACATCTTTTGAAATTAGATCTACAATAAAGTGGATGGACTATCCATTTCAAACCTCATTACATAACCGACATTTTGACTGTTATGCAGACAGAATGGTACAATTTAGTTTCTGGGATTAGATCAGAAAAAATTCTCAGTCATGTCACAGTCAGCGCTCTGCTCCATAAGAACACCAGCAGGTCACTTTACACCTTAAGGGGGGGTAAGGGTCATCAGTGCCATACAGGGTCAACAAGAGGAGAGGCTGACTGGAGTAGTAAGGGCACTGTAGAAACCCTTGACTGAAACGACAGAGTCATCATGTCCACAATCCCAGAAACATGACTCTAGGTTCTCATTTACCTGCAGCAGTTAAGAGTCTCTGCGGTTCCCAAACTGTACGAGTAAGCCAGCGACACCAATCCTGGTTAGTTAATCCAGGTCTAGCAATGAGAGCAAGAACAATTTTCTTTCTAGTTAGATCAGAGCAGTACCGATCAGTCATGAATTCTCAGACTGGGGCGGTAATAAGAAAATCACTTCGACTCATGTTTAACATATTTGTCAAGCAAGTTAATTGAAAGATCTCAAAATTAAACTACATTTACCTGCAGCAGTCCCAGGTGTCCTGTTGCCCACACTGAAGAGGTCAGCAAACTGTAACAAGTGAAACGGGTGAGTCATTACAGGTCGGTTTGATTTATGAGAGACTACATTATTACGTCTAGTGAGATCAGAGAGGTACCAATCAGTCATGAATTCTCAGACTGGGGCGGTAATAAATAACTAATCACTTCTACTAGAGACAGAGCAACGTGTAAGAGTTAGGGGAGAGATTGTAGCCAACTGTACTCTGAAGAGTACTAGATACAAGTATCAAGAAAAAGACTCATCCACTTCTGATGTGAAAAGTGTATATGAACTTACAAGTCAACGTCAGCCCGATGAATTTGTACTCCGGTCCGGTTAGAGGTTGACTTCTCAGAAGCAGCTCGTCCTAATGGCTGAAGACAAGGAAATGTTTAGGCCACTTAGTTTAATTTAGAATTGTTTTATTAGAGAGCACAGGTAAGACAGATTTGTTCATATTCTAAACATTTAAACACATCTCATTTGCAGAGACAGTCACATGTTTAAAGTTCAGGTTCCATTCAGACTGTTGGAACCCCAACATGTGTCCCCTTATTGCCAAGGCAACACCAGTGGGTCCACCTTTTCAGGTTCTGGCATTGAACCAAGGCGTAAGACGTGTGCGGATGTCATCATCATGGAAACTGGTGACATTTATAGTTTTAAAGCAGACTGGGTGTCGAGCATCAGCACCGACATCACCGACCACCAAGCAAACACCTGAAGGCATCACTCACCTGGACGAAGAGCGTGGTTGTTAAGATGGCAGCCTCTTCCAAAGCCAGGCACCTGCAACAGACTACAGTCAGGTCTGAGCACTGAGAGACAAAACTATCCACGTTTGACCTTCGCTGATGTCAGAGAGTCAATTTCTCAACATTAGTTCAGACGAACGAGACATCTCATCAGTTTCAGCAGGTGTGTTGGCCTCTAAAGGTGTATTTATAGCTCACCTTAAACGAGACCACCGCAATCATGCCAAAGCCATCACTGAAGAAATTGTTGGCAAGAGAAGAAATTAATTTACTGCACAGAAGCTTCACTAAGAAAACTATCCACGGTTTAACCTTCACCGATGTCAGCTAGTCGATTTCTCAACAGGAGTTCAGACGAACGAAATTCCACGAATGTATAAATGTCTCATCATTTTCAGCAGGTGTGGGAATAAAGGCCATTTGCCTCAAAAGGTGCATCAAGAGCTTACCTTCAACGAGACCACCGCAGTCACTGAATCATCTGTTGGCAAGAGAATAAATTAATTTACACAAACTAAACCTACAAACAAATTTAGTGAGTGATCTGAGAGAATGCCACAACTAAAAATACAATCAAGGCGTTAAAGTGGCATCAAAAATGAAAACGCAGTTTCTCAGAAGTTCTTGTCGTTTCACATTGGTTCAAAGTGAGCTAAGTTCATCATCATCGAAACTGCATTACGCTACAAGTACATGTTAATGAGGGGACAACTTACCACGACTCAGTGAATTCCTTCACGGCTCTGAAAGAGAAGAAAGTACTTCAGTAGAGTCCAACAACTATATGATAATGTTGAGGTTCAAATGTTTGATCAGGGCTTTGGTGACAAACTGCCATGTGACATTAGTCGTCCAGTGGTTTGATGGGTTTATCCCCATTTCATCCTTTCAAACACTTCCCTTTACTTATGATTAATGACATCACTCATCTATGCGCTGCACAAAAGGGATTTCATCATTTGACTTACATGATGGCTTCCAGGTGACGTCCTTCCTCAAGACGATGCAAAACACCAACCTACCAAAGAATCATGATGGTGTTAGTCACATGCTTAGGATAGAAAATCATTATCAAGTCAACAAGGAGTAATCAGATTGAAGGCTGACATCAAAGCGATCAGGCATATGCTTGTCTTCAAATGTATTCATCATGTTTGAACCCAACACTAGGCAACTCACAAAGCACATGTTTTACTCACCATTGATCACTTGCAGATTTGAGAGTCGACAGTGCAGAACAACCTGAAGAGAAAGATCCAGTTAGCCTGCTGAAGGACGCGAGTCTGACGTCACACGTGCACATGTATGATATTAATTTCATGCTACTCAGAATGTGAGAAAAGTTTCCACAAATATATTCAGTGAGAGAGTTCAAACACAACATCACTGCAGCACGAGTTAGTCGAGACTAAATCATGTCCAACGAGCCACGTGGTGAAGGTAAATTACCTTTGCAGCGACCGGGTCCTGAACGTCTGGACCTCATCTGTAAAGCAAAGAGCACATTGCTTCAGCATGGCGGCCCGTTAGCTAGCGGCTAACTTCCTCCACCCGGCGAACACGTGACCGCTCCACGTGCAGAGCTCAGGGAGGCGCGAGAGAAAAGAGGTATAGAGCGATCAAGTGACTCACATCAGAATAATGAAATGCAGTCACAGTCATTCAGTACAGGTCTGTAAACACCATCATTGAGACACTGAAGCCACAACGAACTCTAGAGCGGCCATTTCTAGAAAAGTTCAAACAACATACTTCAGCTTGTGCGACACACAACATATTAAATGCATAATCTCATAAACATGGTGTGGTTCACGTTATTGAAAGTCATGAAATTAAACGGATGCGTTTTAATGCAGGATGGTTAAGGATTGGTTGAAGCTCTGGTCGGTGCTGCAGTGAAGCTGCGAGCTCCAACACAACTGAAGCTTGTAAATAAGTTTACAGGAGAAAGTGTTCTCGCTTATAATGTACAAGTTTAAAAAAGAATGAGCTCCAACCTGAAGTGCAGTCACTGTCGTTGGGTACAGGTCTGGATCCTTCATCATTAGGTTCGTTGGAGATGAACCAGTCCAGCTCAGAATCGATCGGCGCGCAATGCATGCTGGTAAGATTTGTGTCCCATTTGATCCCGATTTGCTCTGACGTCATGTACACGTGGTAAACGATAATCTCGCGAGAGCCAGGCGTCACATCAGAGAGCTGATTGGCTCTGAGCTTTGACAACAAACACCACGTGTTGTAGAAAAGACTCATTTGCTGTGTAGTAGTAGTTATACTTCACGCTCGATTGTTGGCTGTTAGTCTCAGGTTTAATCTAAAGACGCATACTGTGTGATTAATAATAAACCAAGCTTATTTATATAACACATGTCAGAACAAGCAGCAAACTAACTGGACTGATCACACACAGCAAGGGACAGAGCAGACTCTGCTGAGGAGACTGAGGTCTTCTGAAGTGCAGGGAGCACTCCTGAAGACGTTCTTTGAATCTGTGGCGGCTAAACGTGATTATCCCAGATTGGTGCTTTCAACCTCCTGATGTTTGCGGGTCTGAGGTTTATACCAGGGAGCAAACCTCCTTTGCCTCAGCGTCTTTTTCTTCACAGGGGCTTCAGTGTGTCCAGTGTGATTCTCAAGCCTGTGGCACTATCTACAAGATTTGGTCCCAAACCAGCCCCCTCGGAATAATGACAAAATGTTAGGTAAGAGAAAAAAATAGTGTTATTATTCTGACATTTGATCCCTGAACAATACCTCTGCTTTCTGGAAAACAATACATGTTTACATTTAGGCACCCCTGTGATCGTCACACCTTTTCTGTTACAAACTGACCCCGGCCCCCATCAGAGAAGGGAAAAGTTATGTGACCCTCGCAGGAAAAAGTTTGGGGACCCCTGGACAAGATGATCCATCTGGGACGGACACAAGTCACAGGAGTCCTCTGTGATATTGGGACGTGGTAAATTAAATGCAGAAGGGATTGCTTCTTTAAATTTAACTCCAGCAATGTCAGTTAGACATCTGGTGTAGAGACTTGTACACTCTGGTAGTATAAACTCAAAAGTTATGAGGTAGAGGTCTGACAGAAGAGGATTCTGTGGGAAGACCTCCAAATGTTCAATGTCAACGCCACATGCAGGAACAAGGTCGAGGGTGTGGCCAAAGCAGAGTGGGTTTCTACCTCCATTTGCCTGATGGATCATGGAGGTCTGGATCGTGATCCATGCCTACGACCAACTATTCATGCACTCTGTCATATTCATTGAATATGTTGTTACTCTATAATGATTCCTTCTGTACACCTGTCATCTTTTTTTTTTTCATCCTGGAGAGGGATCCTCCTCTGTTGCTCTTCTGAAGGTTTCTTCCCTTTTTTCCCCGTGGAAGGGTTTTTTCTATTTCTTGAGAGTTTTTCCTGATCCGATGTGAGGTCAAAGGTCAGGGATGTCGTATGTGCACAGATTGTAAAGCCCTGAGGCAAATTTGTAATTTGTGATAATGGGCTATACAAAATAAACTTAATTGAATCAAATATATAATTGGGCCAAGCGAGAGTTTAGATTGTTTGAGGAATATTAGAATAAACCAGGTCCTAGTCTAACCTGCGGGGTGCGGCAATATTTTCTTCAATAAAATTGAGATTGGTCTCAAAACAAAAGACCAAAAATAGTTTTAAAAGTTTGGTACTGAGACCACCTTTAGTTTTACGCCTTAGTAGTGTGGACATGTTAACTCAGGGTTGTTTCCAGACTCATATCAACCTGGAAATTAAGCATTGAAGTTATTTCCAATAATTAGGTGGAGATAAGTCACATCGATGTAAAGAAATGAACTCTTGGTAGAACATCCATCTTCACAATAGAAATCAGAATCTCTGGTGATTTTGAACTCTGAATCCCATCTCTTAAGGTCAGATTCAATATATTTATAAATGTCCATGTCAGTTTGAGATGATTGTATTTAGGGATTTGAAGATTTCAAATCCAAGGTATTTGAAATGTTTAACAATGGGAATATTAAAAAGGTAGGGAACTTGTTATTCAATGTTGATTTAATGGTTAAAGAGCTGATTTGGTCCTATTCATTTGATAACCTGAGATTGAACTATATTCTGCAACGGTACTTAGAATATGAGGAATGGAAGAAGGGGCTTTGTCAACAGAATAAAATATCAGCACATTTTATGACTGGTGTCATTGAAAGTGATTGGAAAGATAAACAGATGTTTGAGCAAATAAAAGGGGCTAAAGGTCCTTCATGACGAGATGCCAAAATTGGTTAAAATCTTTTTCAGGTTTAGGCAATACATATATAAATGCCATCTTAATGTCTAAGAAATAAACCTTTACAATAGAAGATCATCTCCAATAGAAACCTAACAGATCTCCAAAAGTTAAGTAAAATTCAGGGGGATCTGATCAGGGAGAACTTTACGGTAGTGAAATCAGAGGAAACTAAAACAATTGGCAAAGGTGCCAGTTTTAAACTGCATTGTCTCGATGGCCTTAAGTACAGACTACGCCGGTGTTCATAATTAAAATCAGGCAGAAGTTCCTGAACCCACTTCCATCACTAATTTTGCAAAGCTGGTGAATTTAAGACTGGATCGTTGAGACCCAAACTCTGGGCTCCCACTAGGTGTAATGCAAGTTATGGCAATTTTGTTGCACAAAAGCAAGTAGCTTAAAAAGGTTGGAGCCCACCTGTTTGAGTATTTAGCTTGGCCAGCCTAGTCTTTAATTCTTAATTGCTTGCATCACAATTAAATGCGTTTTTTAAACTCATCTACATACTATCAATGAAACAGTTGTATACAATTGATGCAAAGTATTCTGTAAAAATGTAGATAGATGAAATATTTAACGAACAATTACTTCAGAATTATGCTTTGCCTCAGTTCCACTATAAGACTGTTATATTGTACATAAGAAAGAGGCAATGACGGTTAACAGAGTTTAGATTTACCACTTAATAACTCGACAGATGCCTTTTCATGATTAATCACAAATTCTTTATTGAAAGCACTTTCAAAATATAAATATCCACATCATGAAATGATTTTTACAGTCCCCCCCAAAATTAGGTCTCCTGCAGCACAAGATGGCCGAATGGTATGAAGGCGTCAAAGTTCTGGCTGGAAACTGCAAAGAAGAAAAATTTTAGGAACCTGGCCCAAAAACCTGAGCCACAACCGTAAAGTCATGTTTTGATCAGAGGGTTAACCAATCAGTCATGAATTTTCGGACTAGAAAGTCATCACTTCCAGATGTAAAAAGCAACGCTCGAGTTTGAAATTCTTACCATAAACGCTGAAGCAGTTGGCAGTAGATCCAGATGGACTCTGATGATCATAAACACAAGATTCTTAAAATGTGACGGCAACATTGGGATATCAGTCACAACAACAACAAAAAAGTGTGTCCTTTAAATGAAATTAATTACTTAGAAATCACTTCAATTAGTGTTTGTCCACAAACATCTCTGGAACTTATTACAAATTAGGTACAAGACTTCTGTCCCAATACAAATACTCTTCAAACATCAATAATTGATCTAAATTTTACTACAAAGTTATACAAAGACAGAATTGTAGGATTTTGCTTCTGGGATTAGATCAGAAGACGATCTCAGTCATGTCACAGTCAGCGCTACGACCATCAGCACACCAGCAGGTCACTTTACACCTTATGAGGGGTAAGGGTCATCAGTGCCATACAGGGTCAACAGGAGTAGCGCTGACTGTAGTAGGTGAAGACAAAAAGAAACCTTGACTGGCACATCTTTTCATCACTTCCATTATCCCAGAAACTTTGCGTTCTCATTTTTTCCCGTCGGCAGTCGGGCTCATCAATGGAGCCCGGGACTGACTGACTGTCACCCCCAGGACTACCACCTCTTCTTCCACCTTCCTCTCTCCTCCTTCCTCTTCCTTCTTCTTCCCTCCTGGAGGCCTCCTCCACACACGTCACTTTAACATGCACTTTAACTTGAGGCCTCCTCCACACACATGCCACTTTAATTACATGCACTTTAATTAAACACACGCCACGTGTAACATACACTTTTAACTAAAACACACCACTTGAAGCACACACCCAAACACTTTCACATTATTTGTTGTCTTTCTGTCGTGTTGATTGTTGTTTGTTTGTCATGTCCAAATGTTGCACCTTCCGCCAAAAAAATTTCCTCGTTTGTGTAAACATTCCTGGCAATAAAACTGTTTCTGATTCTGATTCTGACCTGCAGCAGTTTAGTCTCTGCCGTTCCCAAACCATATGACACCTCATCGACAGCGGCACCAATCCTGCAACAAGCTACTCGGGTTAGTTAGTCAATTCAGGCCCATCAATGTGAGGAGAAATTATTATTTCTAGTTGGATCAGAGCAGTACCGATCAGTCATGAATTATCAGACTGGGTCGGTAATAAGAAAATCACTTCTACTCATGTTTAACATATTTGTCAAGCAAGTTAATTGAAAGATCTGAAAATGAAACTACATTTTATTTACCTGCAAGTCTCCAGTGTCCTGTTGCCCACTGAGGGTCAACAAACACAAACAAAAACAGTGGAGTCAGGTCAGGTCGGTTTGATGATTTTATGAGAGACTACTACATTATTACCGTCTGAGAGGAGATCAGAAGATCACATGAATTGAATTCTCAGTAATAAGTAATAAATAACTAATAAATAACTAGCAACAGCTAGTAAGAGTTAGTGGAGCAGTTACTGCCAACTGTACTCTGAACCAGATGAAAAGTGTCATCCCCAAAGACTCAAAACTGATGATGTGAACACTTGACAGATATCAACATCATCTCATACGAGCCACTCCGCAATGTCCCGTTAGGTGTTGGAGTGGCAGTTAAGCAGCTCGTTCTAATGGCAAGAAAAAAAGAAAAATTGATTGGCCACTTTACAGATTTATTTAAGCGTCTAGATTCAATCAAGAGCACAGGTAAGACACATTTGCTCATATTCTAAACATGAACACATCTCATTTTCTCAGATTTAAGTTCAGCTTCCATTCAGACTGTTGGAACCCCAACATGTGTCCCCTTATTGCCAAGGCAACACCAGTGGGTCCACCTTTTCAGGTTCTGGCATTGAACCAAGGCGTAAGACGTGTGCGGATGTCATCAAGGAAACTGGTGACATTTCTAGTTTTAAAGCAGACTGGGTGTTGAGCATCAGCACCGACCACCAAGCAAACACCTGAAGGCATCACTCACCTGGACGAAGAGCGTGGTTGTTAAGATGGCAGCCTCTTCCAAAGCCAGGCACCTGCAACAGACTACAGTCAGGTCTGAGCACTGAGAGACAAAACTATCCACGTTTGACCTTCGCTGATGTCAGCTATTCGATTTCTCAACAGATCAGTTCAGATGAACGAGATTCTCGAATGCATGTCTCATCATTATCAGCAGGCATGGGAATAAAGTCCATTGGCCTCAAAGGGTGTATTTATATCTCACCTTCAACGAGACCACCGCAATCTTGCCAAAGCCGTCACTGAAGCATCTGTTGGCAAGAGAAGAAATTAATTTACCGCACAGAAGCTTCACTAAGAAAGCTCTACCCGGTTGACCTTCACCGATGTCAGCTATTCGATTTCTCAACAGGAATTCAGATGAACAAGATTCCACAAATGTATGTCTCATCATTCTCAGCAGGTGTGGGAATAAAGGCATTTGGCCTCAAGGTGCATCAATAGCTCACCTTCAACGAGACCCTGCAGTCCTGCCAAAGCGGTCACTGACTCATCTGTTGGCAAGTGAAGAAATTAATTTCAGGCATGAAAACAGGTCAGGGGTGAAAAAGGTGAGAAGGATAGGCGCGGTGGGGGGGACTTCCACGAACACCAAGTCAGTGACCGGGCCCTATAATAATAGTAATATTGTGTATAATATGGTCATTCATGAACCAACTTGCTATTTTGTTGTTGTTGGCGTGAACAAGTCTTTAAGTCTTGTGCTCTACCCATTATTCGAGTCTGTTCTGCCTCTACCTGGTTGTCACGATCTTCTATACCATACCTGCCATAAATATCATGATACTGATACCATAAAAACAGTATACCATAAATACGATACTGGTATATTTATCTATAATAGTAATAAATAAAATGTCTGTATGGTTCACTTTTTACCAACTTTTTCAACACTTACCAAACGGCAGTAATATTCAATTCAATTCAGTTTATTTGTATAGCCCAATTTCACAAATTACAAAATTTGTCTCGGAGTGCTTTACAATCTGTACACATAGACATCCCTGCCCCAAAACCTCACATCGGACCAGGAAAAACTCCCAAATAACCCTTCAGGGGGGAAAAAAAAGGGAAGAAACCTGCAGGAGAGCAACAGAGGAGGATCCCTCTCCTAGGATGGACAGATGCAATAGATGTAATGTGTACAGAAGGACAGATTTAGAGTTAAAATACATTCAATGAATATGACAGAGTGTATGAATAGTTCATAGTAGGCATATTCCACGATGGAGACCTCCACGATCCATCAGGCAGATGGCGGTGGGGAGGAGGAGTGGCAGAGTCTCAACAGGACAGTGGCGTAGTCATGAGCAGGAATTCCACGACCCAGACGATCCATCAGGCAGATAGATCTATGCCGTCTCATAGGGTCCGATGACCCCATGAGACGTAAAGTCAAAAGGACTTCGGGAGAAAGCAGAGTTAGTAACGTGTGATTGAGAGATGAAAATTCATCCTTAAGGAGAGAAAAAGAGGAGATAGGTACTCAGTGCATCCTAAACGTCCCCGGCAGCTATAAGCCTATAGCAGCATATCAAGGGGCTGGACCAGGGCAAACCTGATTCAGCCCTAACTATAAGCTCTGTCAAAGAGGAAGGTCTTAAGTCTACTCTTAAACGAGGTGACTGTGTCTGCCTCCCGGACTGAAATTGGAAGCTGGTTCCATAAAGAGGAGCTTGATAACTAAAGGCTCTGGCTCCCATTCTACTTTTAAGACTCTAGGAACTACAAGTAGTCCCGCATTTAGTGAGCGTAGCTCTCTAGTGGGGCAATATGGTACGACAAGCTCCTTAAGATATGATGGAGCATCACCAATCAAGGCTTTGTAGGTTAAGAGAAGAATTTTAAAAGTGATTCTTGATTTTACTGGGAGCCAGTGCAGAGCAGCTAGTGCAGGAGTGATGTGATCTCTTTTCTTAGTTTTAGTGAGAACACGAGCTGCAGCATTCTGGATCAACTGGAGGGACCTAAGAGACTTATAGAGCAGCCTGATAATAAGGAGTTGCAGTAATCCAGTCTCGAAGTAACGAACGCGTGAACCAATTTTTCTGCATCTTTTTGAGACAAGATGTGCCTGATTTTTGAAATATTACGTAGATGAAAGAATGCAGTCCTTGAGATTTGCTTTACGTGGGAGTTAAAGGACAAGTCGATCAAAGATAACGCCAAGATTCTTTACAGTGGTGTTGGATGCCAGGGCAATGCCGTCTACAGAATCCACATCACCAGATAATTGATCTCTGAGGTGCTCAGGGCCGATTAAAATTACTTCGGTTTTGTCTGAGTTTAACATCAAGAAGTTGCAGGTCATCCATGTTTCTATGTCTTTAAGACATGCTTGAATTTTACAGAGTTGGTTGCTCTCCTCTGGTTTTATCGATAAATATAGTTGAGTGTCATCTGCATAACAATGAAAGTTTATGGAGTGTTTCCTGATAATATTGCCCAAAGGAAGCATGTATAAGGTAAATAAAATTGGTCCAAGCACAGAACCTTGTGGAACTCCGTGATTAACGTTGGTGGTTATCGGCGTCATCGTTTACAAATACAAACTGAGATCGATCTGATAAATAGGATTTAAACCAAATTAGTGCCGTGCCTGAAATGCCAATCGACTGCTCCAGTCTCTGTAACAGGATGTCATGGTCAATGGTGTCGAATGCAGCACTAAGGTCTAACAAGACCAGGACAGAGAGGAGTCCTTTATCTGCTGCCATTAAGAGGTCATTTGTAATTTTCACCAGTGCCGTCTCGGTGCTGTGGTGTTTTCTAAATCCTGATTGAAATTTCTCAAATAAACTATTATGATGTAGAAAGTCGCACAACTGATTTGCGACCACTTTCTCAAGGATCTTGGAGAGGAAGGGAAGGTTAGAGATCGGTCTGTAGTTAGCCAATACCTCTGGATCCAGAGTGGGCTTCTTCAGGAGAGGTTTAATAACAGCCACCTTGAAGGAGTGTGGTACGTGGCTTGTTAGCAGAGACACATTGATAATATCTAATAGAGAGCCGCCAATTAAAGGCAAAACGTCTTTAAGCAGCCTCGTCGGGATGGGGTCCAAGAGACAGGTAGCGTGTTCAAGTAGAAACCGTTGAAAATAATTGGTCACGGTTGATAGGAGAAAATCCTCCAAATATACACCAGGGCATACAGCGGTTTCAAGGCCATTCCACTTAAGGACAGATTGGCACTGGTTATGGGCAAGAGATTATTAATCTTGTCCCTAATAGTTAAAATCTTTTCATTAAAGAAGTTCATAAAGTCATTACCACTGAGGTTTATAGGAATGCTCGGCCCACAGAGCTGTGACTCTCTGTCAGCCTGGCTACAGTGCTGAAGAGAAACCTGGGGTTGTTTTTATTTTTCTATTATTGATGAGTAATAGGCTGCTCTGGCATTACGGAGGGCCTTCTTATATGTTTTAAGACTATCTCGCCAAACTAAGCGGGATTCTTCGAGATTAGTTGAACGCCATATGCGTTCAAGCTTTCGTGGCGTTTGCTTCAGTTTGCGGGGCTGAGGGGTATACCAGGAGCAAACCTCCTCTTCCTCACTGTCTTCTTCTTCAGAGGGCTATCGAGTCCAGTGTCATTCTCAGAGAGCCTATGGCACTGTCAACAAGATGATCAATCTGGGACGGACTAAAGTTAGACCAGGAGTCCTCTGTTATATTGAGACGTGGTATCGAATCAAATACAGAAGGAAGCGCTTTAAATTTAGCTACAGCACTATCAGTTAGACATCTAGTGTAGAAACTTTTGACTAACGGAGTACACTCCGGTAGTATAAATTCAAAAGTTATGAGGTTGTGGTCTGACAGAAGAGGATTCTGTGGGAAGACGTTCAAATGCTCAATGTCAACGCCATAAGTAAGAACAAGATCAAGCGTGTGGCCAAAGCTGTGAGTGGGTTTCTGTACTCTCTGGCAGAAGCCAATCGAGTCCAACAAGGAGATGAATGCAGCACTAAGGCAATCATTATCAACATCCACATGGATATTAAAATCTCCAACAATAATAACTTTATCGGTTTTAAGAACCAAACTTGATATAAATTCTGAGAATTCAGATATAAACTCTGAATATGGACCTGGTGGCCGGTACAGAATCACAAATCGAATTGGCTGTAGTGTTTTCCAGGTTGGATGTGAAAGACTAAGAACAAGGCTTTCAAATGAGGTGTAGTGTAATTTTGGTTGAGGATTAATTAATAGGCTCGATTCAAAGATGGCTGCTACTCCACCTCCTCGACCGGTGCCTCGAGGAATGTGAGTATTAGTATTAATACAGCAAGATATTAATGAAACTACATGGAGCCATCATAGCATTGATTATACAGTATGAGGCCGTTATTCTGTATCTGACCAGAGGATACAGAGTTCATCAGGATGAGCAGCTGTAGAGTTACATAACTTTACAGACTGAACTTAAACATTTCACTTCTGGCATCTTTTTTTATTTTTTATTTTTAAAGCCGAACATTCTGCCACTTAAGGCCCCTCGCTGTGAGCGCTGCGCAGTGTGCGCAGACAGCTCGACACGGAGCAGCGCGTGCGCTCTGATCGCTCTTTTAATGAAGTATCGATACTAAAAATATGCTAAATCACATCGCTCTTAACGTACGGGTACTTTGTTAGTATCGCTACACCGTGCAGCGCGACAGCAGCAGAAGTAGCGGCTAACATTCAAGCTAACCTAAACCACCAAACACTGAAGACATCTTGACGCTGATTGGCCGAGACGCGACACGTCCCATCAGAGATGTTTTATTGCGAAGAGCACCACTCCACATTTTCTCCATGTCCCACTCCAATCTCATAAACGCCGGCCGGCCAATTGACCCCCCCCCACCTACCCCAAAACAAAAACTCTTCGGATCTACATGATTCACGTAAGTCACCTATTTTGGTTTCAAAACGGCAAATTTCGCCGAAATCTGAGGGATTCTCATGCCTGTAATTTACTACACAAGCTAAACCTACATATACATTTAGTGAGTGATCTGAGAGAATGCCACAACTCAAAATACAATCAAGGAGTTAAAGTGGCATCAAAAATGAAAACGCAGTTTCTCAGAAGTTCCTGTCGTTTCACATTGGTTCAAAGTGAGCTAAGTTCATCATCATCGAAACTGCATTACGCTACAAGTACATGTTCACGAGGGGACAACTTACCATGACTCAGTGAATTCCTTCACTCCGTGAAGGTCTTGCTCTCTTGGCTCTGCAAGAGAAGAAAGCACTTCAGTAGAGTCCAACAACTATATCTGATAATGTTGAGGTTCAAATGTTTGATCAGGGCTTTGGTGACAAACTGCCATGTGACATTAGTCGTCCAGAAGTTTGATGGATTAAACCCCATTTCATCCTTTCAAACACTTCCCATTACTTATGATTAATGACATCACACTCATCTATGCGCTGCACAAAAGGGATTTCATCATTTGACTTACATGATGGCTTCCAGGTGACGTCCTTCCTCAAGACGATGCAAAACACCAACCTACCAAAGAATCATGATGGTGTAAGTCACATGCTTAGGATAGAAAATCATTATCAAGTCAACAAGGAGTAATCAGATTGAAGGCTGACATCAAAGTGATCAGGCATATGCTTGTCTTCAAATGTATTCATCATGTTTAAACCCAACACTAGGCAACTCACAAAGCACATGTTTTACTCACCATTGATCACTTGCAGATTTGAGAGTCGACAGTGCAGAACAACCTGAAGATAAAGATCCAGTTAGCCTGCTGAAGGACGTGAGTCTGACGTCACACGTGCACATGTATGATATTAATTTCATGCTACTCAGAATGTGAGATAAAGTTTCCACAAATATATTCAGTGAGAGAGTTCAAACACAACATCACTGCAGCACGAGTTAGTCGAGACTAAATCATGTCCAACGAGCCACGTGGTGAAGGTAAATTACCTTTGCAGCGACCGGGTCCTGAACGTCTGGACCTCATCTGTAAAGCAAAAAGGACATTGCTTCAGCATGGCGGCCCGTTAGCTAGCGGGCTAACTTCCTCCACCCTCATAGATGTGTGTGAAGCGCGTGTCCAGGCTCGTGTTGATGACGTATTTAATGAAGTCTCGCGATATGACCGTACCACGTGACTGATTCAGAAAATGGTTCGTTTTTGTGCGCGATTCGAAATACTTGGGTCAGCGAAACGTAATTGATTCCCCAATCACATGTTGTGGACTTGGGACTTTGTTACACATTTCTTTGCAAAGTATTCAAGCTTCTTTTTTTGCGAGGAGATTCCCCCCTCTCTGGGAACATTTTGAGCTGATCTCTCGGTATGCACATAGTAATAATAACCATCGTAACATATTCCTCTACCCCAGCTTCACATGTGCCCGTGAAAGGCGTATTTTCTAATGACCAGGACTGTGGAAATGCTGCTATTTTAAAATAAAAATGAATAAAATGTTGTCCATATTTGTTTCCACTTTCCCTTTTGACCCCTCCATTGTATTATAAATACGGACACCATATTAATAAGTATTGGCATCACAAACATCATTCGTTCATGTATTTAATTCAAAGCTTCACACACACCAAAGTCATAGTGTCGTTATAATCACTCTGCCTGTTTTACATGTATTGTCCACTTGATGGCGCAGTAGAGCTTATGAAGCCTCATCATGAAGCTTCGGCCCATCAGAGAACCAATTGGATGTAAAGCTTCTATGCAGGTGATTTACATTGATGGTGAAGCTTATATATGCTATATATGCTTCTTCAAAAGTGTCATGTCTCGTCGGTTGTCTTAAGTTTTAGGTTTAAGTCCTGTTTTCCATGTCCGCTTTTATTTTGTAATAACTGTCCTCTCTCATTTCAGAAACTTTATTTCCCGCCCCGGTGTTTCCTGGTTAGTGTGATTGTCTGCTCCACCCCTGATTGTGTCCACCTGTTCCCCATTTCCTCCTGTATTTAAACCTGTGTCTACCTGTGTCTTGTGTCAGATCGTCTTGTCTCTTGTCTCGTCCTGGTCGTTCTTGATAATGTAGTCATTTGTCCTGGTTTACTTTTCCAGCATAGTTGTGATTTTGTCCTGTACTTTGTTCGTCTTTTTCCAGCATAGCTGTGATTTTCTGTTTTTTATAAACCCCTTTGATTGCCCTGAACTTTGGAGTCGTGCTTTTGGGTCCTGTTTTTTGAGTCGTGACAAAAAGCTGATTCAGTTAGAGAATTAATAGATTCATCACTGCAGCACCTGACAGCCAGAGTCAGTGGATACGAGCTAAAACACGAGACTTTCCAAAAAAAATTGAATTACCTTGTGTACCTTCGTACTGGATTTGGTTGCAACCTCACGCCAGACTTCAGCTTCATGTGTCGATGTTGGCTGTATTGATCCAAAGTATTTCGTGAGCTATTAAAAAAATAGATGAAGTAATGACCAGGTGCTTATGAGCAGATGTTTGATCATTTCACAGGCCTATAAAAGTGTGATTGGGCTACCAGTGGGCGCTGTAATATTGATTGAGGGTGGGCAGGTGGGGGCCACAGTGCTGCCCTCAGACAGACTCTGTTTATTTAGACAAAACATTTCATTGATGATTCAAAACAAATATGATTGATTCTTATTGTAAAACTCAGTAGAGTAAAGTCTGTTCGGTATGTTTTCTGGACTTGCATGGGTTATGAAAAGGAGGAAAATAATCTTTGGGTTGACATTGGAAACGTTTTACCAAGATCTGGGAGACAATAAGGACTTAAGAGTCGGCTTACATCCAAATTTTCAACAGACAGTACGTAACTTTTTTTAGGCTTTATTACAAAACATGACAAAAACAATTTTTTTTAAAGTTTCCAACTCACAAAACGAGGTGATGGTGACTTTGTGTCTGGCAAGGTCCATTCCATAAGACTGAAATTAATTTCCCATTATTTGGAAATCACGAACTCCTGTCTCAGTAACTGTGAAGGTGATCAGTGACAGCTCTGGGCAGCTGCGCCCCACAATGACACACATCTGATAGGTGTTCTCAAACCCCATCGACCTCTTGACCTCTGCGGCAGTGTAGGCAGGGACAGCCCGGTCCCTGGAGCCCATCTGAGGAACTCTCTATTTCTATCCTCTGAGAGGGACATCTCTCTGTGTGACGCCCCGTGCAATCCGACTGTCGGTGGCTCGGCGGTCCCCTTGGGGCCTTTGGTCCAGATCAGGTCCGGTGGTTGAGTGTCAGAGAGAGCAACATAAATACAGAGAGATTCAAAGTGCACTTTTCTTTTGCGGGGCCGTCAGGAGAAGAGAACGAGAGAGCAAACAACAGCATTTAAGTTAAGGAGAAAGACAATATGGCTTTTCTATGTCTACACATGTAGGCATTTCATCTTTGATTTTTTTCAACATTTAAACAGCGATACCGCACACAGCTCCGTGTCCACAGTCCAGTTCAGACGGCTCATATTTACATGTTATATTACATCCGACACATTTAGCTGTGGCTCTCGTCTCTCACAACACTGGAACACGTTTTGTCTCTCACATGCTTTGACATACAATTGTCATATATCTCTGTCGTCTCTCTTCGTGCCACAGCTCCCATTCCAAGGCATTTGTCAGTAGCCATTTTGAGGTCCTCCGCGGCTTTATTCAGTTTGTTTGGAGGATGCAAAACGGTGCGGTCAACATTTCTATCTTTTCATATCGAACTTTCTTCACACTTTGCCAGTGGTGCTGGTAATTTAAACCTCGGTAAGCTGGCCAACTCCTCCTCTAGTCGTTTTATTCCATCCCCTAACCCGTCCCCCAGACCCTCATCCACGTCGTCGCCCTCCCCCAACTTCCTCGCCAACACCTCGGGCCTCCCCATCTCCCCCGTCCTTCCATCCAGCAAGTCTGCAGCTAAAATTTCAGACGTGAACTTCAGCCCGCTGCTACTGGTGTTGCAGTTGGCATACAGAGCATTGCCATTGCTGGGGTTGCTGTGGATCAGGGTGCCGCTGTAGCTGTTGCCGTTGTGACCACCATTCCCCTGGTTGCTGAGAAGCGACGTCGTCGTGTTTGTGGTCGCCATCCCGTTGCGTTTTTCCGTCAATCTGAATCCCTCCGACAGCAGGCTGGCACTGCTGGGAGACTGCGGCGTGGCCGAGGAGCCCAGCAAGTCCCGCCCCTTGTCTGAAGACAGCGAATTATCCGGCAGGTGGTGACCCTGGCGGGAAATGCTCCGCCGGTGTGTCACGAAGTAGAGGAGGAATACACCAAACACTAAACCCAAGAAGAAGAAAAGGATGTAGATGGCCAGGACGTGACGACCTCCTGCTGTCGCCACGTTTCCTCCGGCGCTGGGGTCTTCGAGTGTCAAGTGATAGGCTGCCCTGCGGCAGGGGGTGGGGTCTCGGCTACCTGGTCCCGCCTCCTGGAGCAGAGCAACATGACAGAGAAGAGGAAGAGAGTTGTTTGATTTTGAGGGGGAAACGTTTTTTAGTGGTAAGAGCTTCCAGCCATCTAAGATTTCCATCATCTCTACTGTTTGTTGATAAAACTAAATATTAATTATTACTTTAGAATATCAGGAAAAAGTGGGGCAGGGTAAATATGGCGAGCTGGTGTGTACCTGGCATGTGCATATGTACTTTCCAAGGCTGTCCTCTGTGACAGTCACCTCCAGGTCAGAGTGGTGCTGCCGGGTGTGTCTGTGGGGGGGATGCTCCCAGCTGCAGGACCGGGGAGACAGCTGGACACACGGCAGCAGCAGCCGCAGCCCCTTGGAAACCCTTAACTCCCTCGTGGACGGGGTGCAACGCCCTGGAGGAGACAACAAGCAGGGAGACGGATGAGAGGGGAATGATCGAGAAAACAGACGCATAGATGAAACGCCGATAGAGATACTGCAGTTACATAACACAGATTTGAAATCATCACCAATCATAATGCAGTCTTATAGTATACAAACAAGGTGCACTTACCCTCCTCTGTGTCACACTTTCTCAAGGCGTTGTCGACAATATCGCCTGGACCAGGCCTGGGAACACACACACAAAGTGGTCATATTCTTGCATCATATTGAGGTAGCATGGTATATTTTGTAAGGTTTGAAAAACATCCACAAAATGATGAATTAACATACTATAAAGAAAAAAAGGTCAATTTTCACACATATAGCTAAACCCACGACTGGTTTAGAAAATGCCGTCTGCCTTTGGTGCTCATTTTTGGAAGGTTTCCAGTTCTCTGAGATATTCCTGCAGTACTCACTCTGCCGTTGAGGGCCTGCAGGCTTCCTCCTCGGTGCTCCACACACAGCCCAGTCCTCTGGCTCTGGCGCACACCCCACAGCTGGGATACAGAGCGCAGCCTTCAGCCTGGACACGAGCCAGAGACAGAGGGCTGCCCACCAGAGCCCGGCCCTGGAAACACAGGGAACCGTTACAGAAGCACTCAGCAGCCAAACAGATATTTCTGGGCGCTGCAGATTAACATATGCATGTGTGAGTGTGTGTGTGTGTGTGTGCGTGTTTGCGCGAATGCATGTGCAAATACCTGGTGCAGCAATATATTGTTGACAGGCTCTTGTGAGGTGAACAGAGTCAGCTCCTGCAGTAAGGTGGCGTTGTGCCCCACCACTGCCACTTGGTGGAGCTCCCCGCGATCTGCAACACACACGTTTATGTTTCTTTATTTACATTTACAACACTGAATTTAGTTTATTTCATATCAAAATCAAAAAATATTGACGTAAGATGAGGACGGTCGCACTATGATCTATTAAATCTGCCATGTCCATGATTTTTTTGGACATGTCGGAGTAAAGCAATGCACTATATATGAATTAGTTGTTCTACGTCAATACAATATCTATCTGCACAGACAGTTTGAGTTCATCTTGTGTCCCTTCCTCTCCTCCCCTCTCCCTCCCTGTCTCCTCACCCGTTCCGAGGTGCAGCACTGCTCCCCTCTGATCCTCTTTGCTGCCCGTCTCCGCCCGAGTTACAGCGAGCTTGGTGTACCGGATTCCCTTCCGGACCAGCAGGGGCGCTGCAGTGACACTGTTCTCCATCAGGGGGTGGTCTCTCACGAATGTCAACACCTTGTCGGGAAGTTTGAGGGACGACTCGAACCCCTCCGTCTTTAAAGCGTTGTTCAAACACTACAACACATGCGGGAGAGAAGGAGAAAGAACATCATTCATATTGATACGGTAGAATGTAGAATTCAAGTTGAATGAATGTTGAATGAATTGGATTAATATGGAAGATGTATGTGGTAGTATATATAAATATATTTTGTTTTTTATCTTGTTTATTGTTTTGTTTTTTCTTTTTTTCTTTATTTTATATTAATTTTCTGATTTATTTTGATTTCAATTTAGGATAGGAATTTATAAGCATTTTTTTTGCTTCTACCTATACCTTTTCAGTCTCTCTCTTTTGTATTTTTTTTATAGGATAATATTGTATTGTATTTGATTTGATTGACTGAATAAAAAATACAAACAAACAAACAAACAATGTGTGAAGTAGACAGTCGTGACGTGGCTGCACAGTTCAGTACCTGGCCAGGTCTCGGTGTGGGGACCGGGTTGATCCAGTTCTCGCAGGGCTTCTTCAGCTCTTTAAAGGGGCCGTCCATCACTTTGCCGATGTCAGCGAGACTGAAAACACACACTGCTGACAACTCTTCCCGCTCCCTAAGCAGAGGGGGGACAAAAAGAATGGTTCCCATCAAGCCATCAAGAAAGTGAGAGGAGAAGCTTTGATACCACTCTCTCACGCTTGCTTGTTCCTCCGCTTACCACTGGGAGGTGAAGAGCCCGTAGAAGTGGGTGCTGCTGGGATCGCCGGGCGTGTGCTCCGTGGTGAAGACATCGGTGAGGACGTTGTAGCGCTGGCCGCTCGGTTTGTCCTCACACACCAGCTGGGCCTTGAGGAAGGTGGTCCAACGTCGCTGAAGAGTCTTCATCCCTCCCACGTCAGACTGGACGGTCAAGCCAGACAAGTCAAAGGTCACGTGAGGCGATCAATCAGTCGGTCGGTCGATCGATCGTTCAGTCAAGACGGTGTGTTACCTTGCAGACTCGTGCCACCCGGGGCACTTTGACTTTGGTGTAGAGGTCGTACTCTTTGGCCACCTCGGTGAAGAAGAAGTAGATCTTGTCGTCGTCTCCTGTCGGGTTGCTGTCTGCAGACTGCTCGATGAAGGCGGAGCTCACAAACTCTGGGTCTGAGAAAGAAACACACACACAATTTGACCTTTTCTTTTACTGTGGGAAAGTATGACTTTGATCTTTTTGAGCGAAAGTGTGCTTGTGTCTCTGCGTGTCGGCATACAGGGTTTAAGAGTTTGCATGCGTGTCTCACCACTCAGCCAGTTGATGGATCGCTCAGTTCGGATGCGCTCCTGCTCAGCACCAGTTGCCCGGGAGATGTCGAACAGCGTTCCCAGGAAGTTACTGGTGGCCGCTGTGTATAGGGTACCGCCTACACAAAAGAGAAGGAAAGAAGTGAGTTAGTACCTTGGATTAGGCCAGTGGTTCTCAAACCTTCTCTGCCACGCCCCACTTCGGAGGAAGAAACATTTTCAGGCCCCAACAAAATTGTAACAAAATGGTCCATGCCGAATCTTTATTGAAATAACATGTGACCAAATGATAGAATTAAGAAAATTGCAATCACTTCCAAGTAAACCAGATTGCTCTATCAGACAAAACAGAATAAAATGTGCCAAAACTTTGTTAGAACAATGCAAACAAAGTTCCATCTGTGCAAAAAATAACTCAATATACGGTATTTCTGCATTTCCCCCTGTGCCCCACCTGTAATACCACTGTGCCCCACTAGAGGGGCGAGCCCCACAGTTGAGCACCACTGGATTAGGCTAATATTCTGATCAACCTGGTGGAATAACAAACTAGTCACCCACCTGCCATAACAGCTGTGTAGTGCTGACTCGGCTCAAAGGGACACTTTCCCTTCCCCGTCTCCATCTTCACCCCTCCATCCTCGGCTTTCTCTAGGGTGAAGGACGAGAGCTCCTGCAGGACGGCAGGAAAAGAGACGTTAGAACCACAACGGCAACACTAAATCGACAAATAAACAAAAGGTAATTCTGTCGATGATCCTTTTTATCCACAGCTGCCATGTGTTTTTATTATCTTCTAGATTGCTGACAGTGAATCTTGTTTTTCATGGAATTAGATCTCTACAGGTTTTCTGCTTAAAATGTAATTATAATCAAATTATCACTCGCAAAAACACCGTCTAAAACCTTTTTCTAATAAGTACTGAGGAAAAGTGTGTGAGTGGGGTCCAAAAAAGAAGAATAAGTTCACATTCACAGGGGTGGTCGACCAACAGAGTGTGTGCTTTCATTTGCAGCTCCTCATGCTCATACTGTAGGCGCGAACACACACAGACACGCATGTACAGGGACACGCGTGCAACCAAACACACACACACACACACACACACACACACACACACACACACACACACACACACACACACACACACACACACACACACACACACACACACACACACACACACACACACACACACACACACACACACACACACACACACACACACACACACACACACACACACACACACTAACCAGGAAGGCACACTGGGGGTCGAAGGCGTAGGTTCCACACACGTAGACGCGTCCGTCGCCCATAAACTCCAGCAGACGGATGTAGTTGTTACAGTCGACCTGCAGGGGGAGACAAACACCCAGAAATCAAGATACAGTCTTTACATCCAGACTTAACTTCTGATATATTTATTTATTCTTTAATAAACGTGTTGTTGCCAGTGAACAGGAGTGGTCTCGTATTAGCCGCACTGAGCTTAAGCCGAAAGGTCGGAGTGGATCCTGACGACGGCTAAAGTATCAATCATTCTTAATGGGAATTGGAGACTCCGACTGATGGGAGAGACACATGAGACCCCCATAGCTACCAGCAGAGACCATCCACCCTGACTCACACTGACACAGGCATGCAAGATGCAACTTAAGACCGCTTTTTCATGCAGGGATAATAGATAAAATATGCATGTGTGCTCCTTTTGTGGCTCTCATAAATACACAACATAAATGATGTATTTGTTGAGCACCCCTCTCTTCGTACGCACATATATTCAGCCCGCAGCCGTGATGGAAAAACAACCTCATTGTTCCTCCCCAGTTACCATGAAACCATGACGCAGGCAGTTGTGTGTGTGTGTGTGTGTGTCTTTGTGTGCCATCTTGGATGAGCTCCAGCCCTGAGTCACCTTCGCCCCCCCCCCCCCCCCCCGGGACCTGATCCTCACTGATGCCCAGATCATGTCACCCGAATCAGAACCCCACACACACACACGCCAACAACCTGTCCCGTGAGACGGAGAGAGAGAGACAGAAGAGAACTCAGGCTGATAACAATGGGATCATCTTGGGATTAGCCGTTTCATTGGTCCAAAAATGACCTCATTCATACTAATAAGATTCATTCACAATCTGGCACGAGGTGAATCGTACGCCTCTCAATTCCATTTCACTGTATTCTACGCGAGTGTGTTGAAGATCGTTATTAAACGTCATTATCGGAAGCGCTGTCGTTTCCTCCGAGAGAGTTGTTACTACATTAGATTTAGCATTTTGTTTTTGGACAATGAACCATCTATTAGCATATTAACTGATATTACCAACGCCTGCTTTTTATTTTATTATTTAAAAAGCCGCTGTCATTAATATTTCCTCATTCTGAATGGATGTGTGAAGTGAAAGTTGCCTTTCAGGCCCATAAACCGTCACGACCAGTCCAGCACCGGGTAGCAGACCCACGGGTTTGAGTAGACGAGAGCGAAAAGGTGCTAATGCAAATATTTCTCTGCGGCTGCTGGATATTGGCCTGTGTGTCAATCAGTGCAAACATATTAGTCTCATGAAACATGTCCGTGTGTTGAAAGGCAGCACAGCCCTGTGCGTGTCGTCTCCAGTCAACACCAAACAATATAAGCTGTTGAGTCAACAGTTGTTGACGCGTGACTCCATTTTGAGCTCAGGAGAGCACTGTGAGCCTCCCTCCCCCACAAAAAAAACACCCGTAATGTTTTGTTCTGCCTCATGACCTTTGCATCTGATCGTGAAATACTATTTTATCTCTGACAACACCTCCTGATCTCCTGTATTTAGAAACCTCCAGCCTCCTAATGTGTCCCTCTGAGTCTGAATTCACACACACACACACACACGTCTCTCAGGGTTGACTTCAAGGTAGTTTCTTGTTGAGTCTACTGTCTTGTCTCTCTAATCTAATTGCTTATCTCTCTCTACCCCCCCCCCCACCCCCCTCGGTCTCGTAACAATGCTCCTCGTGCTTCTTTCCCATCACTTCCATCCATCTATCTTTCTTCCCCTTCCTGCTTCCTCCCCCTTCTCCATCTCCTCAATCACTCCGACTCTCATGTAATCTTGTAATCAATGTCTTCTCAGAAAAAAAGAGAAGAAAACACAACCCTTCTGTTTCCGGCCTTCATCAGTCGTTCATCTACGCAGAAACCTGCGCTGATGGCGATCGCATGAAATGGGTCAAAGCTAATTGCACTTTTTCTGTTAATATTCAGAGCTTCCATGAGCTTTGTTTATCTCTGGATTTGACCTAGTTTGCTGGACATTGCTGGACCAAAGGCGTTTTTCTGGCACTTTTTTTAAGGTCATTAGAAGGCTGGATTATGAGGATGAAGCTCTATTTCAGTCTGACCGTTAAACTGTCACAACCAAACAATCAGTGAGACGTTACTCGACAAATACAGTTCCGGTGTACAGTTAGTGTCCAGTCAGCAGTTTGCTTGATGACCTGTTGTAGACAAAGCATAACGAGTGTACAGCACGCTCTATTTAATCAGTGACCATACACAAATACTGGGCATCTGGGACTTCACATACACCACTGTCTCTCCATACACACACACACACACACAGACACACACGTACCCGCTCACACACACAGACATGCGCACACACACACTGATAGGA